>NW_027331930.1:4128185-4428185 GCF_048418815.1 Hemitrygon akajei | reverse complement strand
ATCCCTCTAACCATTTCCCATCTGTGTACCTGCCCAAATGTATTTTTAAATATTTTATTTTTACCTGTTTCTACAGCGTCTGAGGGCAAATTCCATTTACCAACCTCCCTCTCTATGAGAATGTTACCCGATAGACCACTCAGAAAAAATTCCCGTCTCACTTTCAGTCTGAGGTCTCTGGTTCTGTACTCCCATTTCTTGGAAAAAGAAACGTTATTTAAGCTCCTTATGAATTATTTACCTCGATAAGGGGTCATACCTGAACATCCTACACTGCAGCTGAATAGCCCAAGCTTATCCACTCTCTGCTTTTAACCCAAGCCCCCAGTCCTGGTAACATCCTCCTGAAGCCTCCTGTTCAGTGTAATGACATCCTCCCCATATTCGGGAACCGGAAATGCAGATAATGCTCCAAGTGTGGTCTATCATCGACATCAAAGGCCTTGCTGAATTTCATGTGGACAGTGTGGAATAGGCTGATGAATACAGGACTGAAGGTGTTTTTTTAGATTGGGACAAGAAGGGCGGCGTGGGAGCTAAATTCTGTAGGAAGGCAGTTTTTTAAAAAAAAACTTTGCGTACAAGCACGGCAAGACTGCGCAGGACAGCGAGGGGAGTTTAAAAAGATGACCACCCTATACAGTGGGCAGCGGAGTGGGTGGCAGCAGAGTGTAGGGTTTTGGCTCAACGGACTTAGGCGGTAACGGGAAGAGGCGAGAGCGAGGCACCGACTCTTTTTCTCCCCTTGGCAAATCGGCCCGACGGACGGCGGAACAGCAAGGCACATTAGCTAACGGTTTAAAAAGTTTGTGTGCTTGGCGAAGTAAGTGGGTGAGTTGACCTATCTTTCTTTGTTTCATTCCTGAAGAATTAGGTAGCATGTCTGCAGGGTTAGTGCTTTGTTCAGGGTGTCAGATGTGGGAATCCTGGGAGACCTCCAGCCTCCCTGATAGCCACATCTGCATCAGGTGAACCGAGATTCAGCTCCTTGAAGACCGTGTTAGGGATCTGGAGCTGCAGCTTGATGACCTACAGCTTATTAGAGAAAATGAAGAGGTGATAGACAGGAGCTACAGGGAGGTAGTCATCCCTAGACTACAGGGGTCAGAAAACTGGGTGACTGTCAGGAGAGGGAAGGGAAATGCCCGGATAGTGGAGAGCACCCCTGTGGCTGCCCCCCAAGCAACAAGTATATCGTTTCGGATGCAGTTGAGGGGGATGACCTGACATGGGACGGCCACGGTGACCAGGACTCTGGCACCGAACCTGACGCTGTTGTGCAGGAAGGAAGGAGGGAGAAGAGGAATGCGGTAGTCATAGGGGATTCCATAGTCAGGGGAACAGACAGGAGTTTCTGTGAGCCTGATAGAGATACCCGCATGATGTTTTGCCTCCCTGGTGCCAGGGTACGGGATGTCTCGGATCGGGTCCAGAATATCCTGAAGGGAGAGGGCGAGCAGCCAGCTGTCTTGGTACATGTTGGTACCAATGACATAGAGAGGAAAAGGGAGGAGGTCCTGAAGAGAGATTTCCAGGAGTTAGGAATGAAGCTGAGAAGCAGGACCTCCAGGGTAGTAATCTCAGGATTGCTACCTGTGTCATGTGCTAGCGAGGGCAAGAATAGTAGGATCAGGCAGATGAATGCGTGGCTGAGAGACCGGTGCAGGGGGCAGGGCTTCAGATTCTTGGATCAGTGGGATCTCTTTAGTGGGAAGTATTAACTGTTCAAAAAGGACGGGTTACACCTGAACCCGACGGGGATGAATATCATCGCGGGAATGTTTAATAGAGCTGTTAGGGAGGGTTTAAACTAATTTGGTAGGGGGATGGTAAACCGGAATGATAGAGTGGAGGAGGGGGAAAACAGAAATAAATCTAAGATAGTGAGCAGTAAAGATGTCAGGAAGGACAGGCAGGTGATGGGGCAAATTTGCAGCCACTGGGATGAGTTGCAGTGCAGTCAAATCAAAAAGTATCAAATACAGGACTTAAGATATTATACTTAAATGCACACAGCATAAGGAATAAGGTGGATGGTCTTGTCGTACAGCTACAGATTGGCAGGTATAATTTTGTGGCCATCACTGAGACGTGGCTAAAGGATGCATGTCTCCGAGAGCTGAACGTCCAAGGATAGATAGATAGATAGATAGATAGATAGATAGATAGATAGATAGATAGATAGATAGATAGATAGATAGATAGATAGATAGATACTTTATTCATCCCCATGGGGAAATTCAACCTTTTTTCCAATATCCCATACACTTGTTGTAGCAAAACTAATTACATACAATAATTAACTCAGTAAAAAATATGATATGCATCTAAATCACTATCTCAAAAAGCATTAGTAATAGCTTTTAAAAAGTTCTTAAGTCCTGGCGGTTGAATTGTAAAGCCTAATGGCATTGGGGATGGTGTATCGGAAGGATAGGCACGTAGGCAGAGGGGGTGGCGTGGCTTTATTGGTAAGAAATGACATTAAATCATTAGAAAGAGGTGACATAGGATTGGAAGAATCTTTATGGGTTGAGCTGAGAAATAGTAGGGGTAAAAGGACCCTGATGGCAGTTATATACAGGCCTCCTAACAGCTGCAGTGAGGTGGACTACAAATTACAACAGGAAATAGAAAAGGTTTGCCAAAAGGGCAGTGTTATGATAATTGTGGGGGATTTTAACATGCGAGTGGATTGGGTAAATCAGGTCGACACTGGATCTCAAGACAGAGAATTTGTAGAATGTCTACGAGATGGCTTTTCAGAACAGCTTGTTGTTGAGCCCACTAGGGGATCAGAGGTACTGGATTGGATATTGTGTAATGACCCAGAGGTGATTAGAGAGATTGAGGTGAAGGAATCGTTAGGAGCCAGTGATCGTAACATGACTGAGTTCACTGTGAAATTTGAGAAAGAGAAGCCGAAATCCGTAGTGTCGGTATTGCAGTGGAGTAAAGGAAATTACAGTGGCCAAATCTGAGTGGAAAGGGACACTAGCGGGAGGACGGCAGAGCAGCAGTGGCTGGAGTTTATGCGAGAAGTGAGAAATGTGCAAGACAGATATATTCCAAAAAAGAAGAAATTTTCGAATGGAAAAAGGATGCGACCGTGGCTGACAAGAGAAGTCAAAACCAAAGTAAAAGCAAAGGAGAGGGCATTCAAGGAAGCAAAAATTAGTGTGAAGACAGGATTGCGAGTTTTTAAAAGCTTACAAAAGGAAACTAAGAAGGCGATTAAGAGGGAAAAGATGAACTATGAAAGGAAGCGAGCAAATAATATCAAAGAAGATACTAAAAGCTTTTTCAAGTATTTAAAGAGTAAAAAAAAGGTGAGAGTGGATATAGGACCGATAGAAAATGATGCTGGAGAAATTGTAATGGGAGATAAGGAGATGGCTGAGGAACTGAACGAGTATTTTCATCAGTCCTCACTGAGGAAAATATCAGCAGTATACCGGACACTCAATGGTGTCAGGGAAGAGAAGTGTGCGCAGACACAATTACAACACAGAAAGTACTCAGGAAGCTGAATAGTCTCAGGGTAGATCAATCTCCAGGACCAGATGGAATGCACCCTTGTGTTTTGAAGGAAGTAGCTGTGGAGATTGCGGAGGCATTAGCAATAATCTTTCAAAAGTCAATAGACCCTGGCATGGTTCCGGAGGAGTGGAAGATTGTTAATGCCGCTCTGGTATTTAAGAAAGGGGCAAGGAAGCAAGAAGTAAATTATAGACCTGTTAGCTTGACATCGGTGGTTGGGAAGTTGTTGGAGTCAATTGTCAAGGATGAGGTTACGGAGTACCTGGAGGCATATAACAAGATAGGCCAAACTCAGCATGGTTTCCTTAAAGGAAAATCCTGCCTGACAAACCCATTGAAATTTTTTGAGGAAATTATAAGTAGGCTAGACAAGGGAGATGCAGTGGATGTTGTGTATTTGGATTTTCAGAAGGCCTTTGACAAGGCCGCTAAACAAGATAACAGCCCATGGAATTACAGTAAATTTACATATGTGGATAGAGCGTTGGCTGATTGTCAGGAAACAGAGAGTGGGAATAAAGGATCCCATTCTGGTTGGCTGCCAGTTACCAGTGGTGTTCCACAGGGGTCCGTGTTGGGGCCACATCTTTTTACATTGTATATCAGCGATTTGGATTATGGAATAGATGGCTTTGTGGCTAAGCTTGCTAATGATACAAAGATCGGTGGAGGGGCCGGTAGTGCCGAGGAAACCGAGAGTCTGCAGAGAGATTTGGATAGATTGGGAGAATGGTCAAAGAAGTGGCAAATGAAATACAATGTCGAAAAGTGTATGGTCATGCACGTTGGTAGAAGAAATAAATGGGCAGACTATTATTTAAATGGAGAGAGAATTCAAAGTTCTGAGATGCAATGGGACTTGGGAGTGCTCCTGCAGGATACCCTTAAGGTTAACCTCCAGGTTGAGTCGGTGGTGAAGAAGGCGAATGCAATGTTGGCATTCATTTCTAGAGGAATAGAGTATAGGAGCAGGGATGTGATGTTGAGGCTGTATAAGGCACTGGTAAGACCTCACTTGGAATACTGTGTGCAGTTTTGGGCTCCTTATTTAAGAAAGGATGTTCTGACATTGGAGAGGGTTCAGAGAAGATTCACTAGAATGATTCCTGGAATGAGAGGGTTAACATATGTGGAACCTTTGACCGCTCTTGGACTGTACTCCGTGGAGTTTAGAAGAATGAGGGGGAACCTCACAGAAACATGTCGAATGTTAAAAGGCAAAGTTGTTTCCCATGGTGGGGGAGTCTAGTATGAGAGAGCATGACTTAAAGATTGAAGGGCGTCCATTCAGAAGGGAGATGCGAAGAAATTTTTTTAGCCAGAGGGTGGTGAATCTGTTAATTTCTTGCGGCAGTGGAAGCCAAGTCATTGGGTGTATTTAAGACAGCGATTCATAGGTATATGCGTAGCCAGGGCATCAAAGGTCATGGTGAGAAGGTGGGGGAGTGGGAATAAATGGGAGAATGGATCAGCTCATGATAAAATGGCGGAGCAGATTCAAACGACCGAATGGCCGGCTTCTGCTGCTTTGTCTTATGGTTCTTATTTGAATGCACCAGTATACGTAATAAGGATCTTGTAGCACAGGTAGAGTTTGGCAGGTACAAACTTAGGCAGGTACGACTTTGGTCAAAGGAATAAAGACATAGACAATTCTGTAAACAGGACGAAATTCAAAACTCAGAGGTGCAAAGTGACATGGGTGTCCTTGTGCAGGTTTCCCTGAAGGTTAACTTGCAGTTTGTGTCAGTGGTAAGATTGGCAAACTCAATGTTTGTTTTCATTTCGAGAGGATTAGATTACAAGAGCAAAGATGTAATTCTGAGGTTTTAATAAGGCATTGGACAGACCACACTTGGAGGATTGTGAGCAGTTTTAGGTCCCTTCTATCGGAAAACATGTACTGGCATTGAAGGGGGTCCAGAAGATTCACAAGAATAATTCCGGGAATGAAAGAGTTAACATATGAGAAGTGTTTGATGTTTCTGGGCCTGTACTCACCGGAGTTTAGAAGAATGGCTGATGTATTATCCCTCTCAACCCTATTCTCCCACTTCCTCCCCATAACTTTTGAGAATCTGACTAATCAAGATGTTTACTTATTAACTTCTGCTTTAAAAATCAAACAGGAGAAAATCTGCAGATGCTGGTAATCCAAGCTGCACAGGTCCTGATGAAGGGTCTCGCCAGATCTCTCTGACACCTGTCTGGAGAGAGTTGATGTTGGGAGGATGTGGGTGGGTCGAGAACGGTAAGCACAGCCTCCGACTATAGGGTTGTCCATTTAGGACAGAGATGAGGAGGAATTCCTTTATCCACAGGATGGTGTACCTGCCACAGGCAACTGTGAAGGCCAAATAATTGAGTATATTTAAAGCAGAGTAACACACACAAATTGTTTGGGGGGGGGGGGGGGACGTCACGTGATGACGTGGGATCGAGACGCGGATATCCAGCTATCCCGTAAAAAAAAAACTAATAAATTAATGTTTAAGTGAAGAAAAGTTAGTAAATATTTCCTAAAAACTCCGTCTAAACTACTCAGGATTTTCCTTAGATATGCCGCCTAAACAGACAAAGAAGAAAACTATTACTTTGAAGATAGTACAAGTTGAGCCGGCCACCATGAAGAAGCCTCGGACTCAAGTGCATCTCAATCCGGCGATACAAAACAGAAATCGCCCGCAGCATCAATAGTCTCCAAGAAGGAACAACAGGAACTGCGCGTGCGCGCAGGAAAGGGCATGTGCAAACATGAGCATAATGAACTACAAATCCCAGCTACCATTGGAAGCGGAAGTGACAATGACCCGCAGTCGATTCGGATTCTCTGGAACATACAGAAGAAGATGAGGAGGTAAAAGAAGAACAACAGGAAGAGATTGGAGGTGGAAGATATTCTGGACACATAAGAGTTCCTTCTTTGGTGCAAATAATGCATGATTTAAAAGAATTTTAAAAATTAAAAATAATACAAGAAGATATTAAAAATATGAAGGCTATGTTAGATAAAATGGTGAAAAAACAGGAGAAAATGGAGAAAAATGTTAAAAACCTGGAAGAAATAACGGAAGACACTATAGAGAGAGTGAAGAAAATGGAAGATAATACTCATGCCTGGATATCAGATAGAAAACGACTGTTGGAAAAAATAGACGTGCTTGAAAATTTTAGTAGACAAAATAATATTAAAATTGTTGGTCTTAAAAGAATGGCTAGAGGGAGAGGATCGAATAAAAATTTTTGAATAATGGATCCCGGAAAATTTGGAAATGGAACAGGGAACCCAGTTGATTGAAATCGAAAGGGTCCACAGAGCTTTAAGATCAAAACCCACGACCAATCTTGATAAAATGCTTAAGATATCAAGATAAAGTAAAGATCCTGAAGGCGGCTGCCCAATATGCCAGAAAGAAAAATGAGCCATTGATGTTAGAAGATAAAGCAGTTCTTTTCTATCCTGATATAAGTTATGACCTTTTGAAGAGAAAGAAGAAATTTAAGGCAGCGAAAAATGTTTTATGCGAAAAGGGTTATAAATTTATATTGCGCCACCCAGCAACACTGATAATCTTTTTGGATGACAGAAAAAGAATTTTTTTTACTGATCATCGGGATGCAGAGGAGTTTGCAGAAGAACTCACAAATATCCACTCGTCACAGTAAAGATTTAAAAGTGAAACAGATTGAAGATGAAGACAGGGACACTGAAGTGAGTTGATGGACATTAAGGACAGAAGAATATTTAAATATACTTTTAATTATATGATACAGGTGAAAATTTGAGAAATATTAATCGAGAGTAGTGATATTATTTTTTCTTATATATACTTTTTTCATGTTACGGGGGAGCTGGGGGAACTTCGGATCGATCGCTACGGGATTCACCTGTGTAATCATGGCGTTTGCCATGACCAGCACAACGGAGGGGGGTAATGTTGTGTTTTTTTTTCATTCACAAGATCAGCAGGGGTTTTATTTTTCTTTTATCTTTCTTTCTTTGCCTGGATGATCGGAGGGGAGACACACAGCAACATGGAGAATTTTAATATAATTCCCCAAGGTACTATGAGAGTTGAAATATTATGTATTATTATAGACTGGAGTAACCACGTTAAACATAATGACTAATTTACTGATTTTTTTAAAGTTTTAATGTTAATGGGCTTAATGGACCGTTGAAAAGAAAAAGAATTTTAACATACATTAAGAAAATGAAAACAGATATAGCTTTTATACAAGAAACACCTTTAACAGAGATAGAACATCAGAAATTAAAGAGAGATTGGGATGGAAATGTTACAGCAGCTTTAATTAATTCAAAAGCGAGTGAGTTGCAATTTTGGTCAACAAAACTTTACCAATTAAAATACAAAATCTATTAATTGATTCTGCGGGAAGATATGTAAGTATACATTGTCAAATCTTTTCAGAACTATGGACTTTTATGAATATTTATGCACCAAATGAAAACGATGTAAAATTTGTACAGGAGGCTTTTTTGAATTTGGCCTACGCACACGATAAAATATTAATAGGTGGAGAATTTAACTTTTGTCTAGACCCAGTTTTATATAGGTCAACAAAGGTTGTTACAAAACCAAAAGCAGCAAAATTAACTTTATCATATCATTGATGAACGATTTAATTTTGATTGATAAATGGAGCAGAATTAACCCAAGAGAAAGAGATTATTCATTTTATTCAAATAGACATAAAACCTCTTCAAGGATAGATTTTTTCTTACTATCAGCGAATATTCAAGACAGATTGAAAAATATGGAATATAAAGCAAGAATATTGTCAGATCATTCCCTCTTGAAAATGACAATGATAATGATGGATAAGGAGGAATCTATATACAGATGGAGATTTAATTCTATATTATTAAAACGTCATGATTTTTGTGATTTTATGAAAAAACAGATTCAAGTTTTTTTAGATACAAACTCACATTCAGTTGATGATAAATTTATATTATGGGAAGCGATGAAGGCATATTTGAGAGGCCAGATAATAAGTTATACTTCTAAAATTAAGAAAGAATATATGCTAGAAATAGATCAATTGGAAAAAGAGATTACAAAATTAGAAAAAGAATCTCAAAGATAAATGACAGAAGAAAAACAAAGACAACTTGTTAATACAATATAACACACTTCAGACATACCGAACAGAAAAAAGTAATTATGAGAACTAAACAGAGATATTATGAACTATGTGAAAGATCACACAAGATTCTTGCTTGGCAGTTAAAAACAGACCAGGCTTCCAAAACGATAAATGCAATTAGAACAAGTGTAAATAAAATTATTTATAAACCTTTATAAACTTTAAAAATTTTTTATTCTGAATTGTATCAATCAGAATCACAAAATGATATTGTTGAGATAGAAAGGTTTTTATCACAAATAACTCTCCCAAAATTGAATTTGGAAGAACAGAAGGGATTAGATGTGCCTTTTACATTAAATGAGGTCGAAGAAGCTCTAGGATCACTTCAGAGTAATATATCTCCAGGAGAAGATGGTTTTCCGCCTGAATTTTACAAAAAGTTTAAAGATTTATTAATTCCTCCTTTTATGGAGCTAATACACCAAGCGGAAAGAACGCATAAACTTCCAGAATCTTTTTCGACAACTATTTTAATAGTATTGCCAAAAAAAGACAGAGATCTTTTAAAACCAACATCATATAGATCTATTTCTTTGTTGAACACGGATTATAAAATAATAGCAAAGATTTTATCTAACAGATTATCTAAATACTTACCAAAATTAATACACATGGACCAAACAGGATTTATTAAAAATAGACAATCGGCAGATAATGTAAATCGGTTATTTAGCATAATTCATTTGGCACAAAAGAGGGAAGAAATGAGTGTAGCAGTTGCTTTGGATGCAGAAAAAGCATTTGATAGATTGGAATGGGATTTTTCATCTAAGATATTGGAAAAATATGGATTAGGAGTATCTTTTATAAAATGGATTAAAACCTTAAATACTAACCCCAAAGCTAAAGTGGTGACAAATGGCCAAATTTCAACATAATTTTAGTTAACAAGATCAACTGGACAAGGTTGTCCATTATCACCTGCTTTACTTGTGTTGGCGATAGAACCATTAGCTGAATTAATTAGAACTGACTCAGATATTATGGGTTTCAAAGTTAATCTGGAGGAATATAAGATTAGCTTATTTGCTGATGATGTTGTGATTTATCTAACTAACCCCTTACATTCGTTCTGTAAATTATCTTCTAGATTGGAAGAATATGGGAAAATATCAGGGTACAAAATAAATTGGGATAAAAGTGAAATTCTGCCACTTGCTAAAGGAGATTATGGTCAATATCGATTAATAACTCTATTTAGATGGCCAATAAATGGTATAAAGTATTTAGGTATAAGAGTTGATAATGATATAAAAAATTTATATAAATTAAATTATTTGCCATTATTGAAAAAAATTCAAGAGGAACTTGATAAATGGATGATGTTACCAATAACGTTAATAGGTAGAGTCAATGCTGTAAAAATGTATATATTCGCTAGATTACAATATTTATTCCAAACATTACCAATACAATTATCGCAGAAATTTTTTCAAGAGTTAAATAAATGTGTGAGGAAATTCCTGTGGAAAGGTAAGATGTCAAGAATATCGTTGGGAAAAATTGACATGAAAATTTGACCTAGGAGGGTTACAATTAGCAAATTTTAAGAATTGTTACAAAGCAATTCAACTTAGATTTATTGCATCATTTTTTGATGAAGGTAAACCAGCATGGATTAGAATAGAATTCGACAAAATAGGAGAAAATATACCAGAAAATTTTATATATAAATGGGAATCTAAATGGATACGGGACAGGAAAGAATCTCCTATACTAAAACATTTAATTGATTTATGGAATAAGATAAATGATGATGAGATAAAGAAATCTTTATTAGCAAAGAGAACTTTAATTCAAAACAAACTTATCCCTTTTACAACGGATAATCAACTTCTATATAACTGGTTTCACAAAGGGATTAGATATGTAGAGACTATTTTGAAGGAGGTCTATTAATGTCATTTGACCAATTAAAGAATAAATATAAAATATCAAATAACACTCTTTTCTGTTATTTCCAATTAAGGACTTATTTAAGAGATAAACTGGGTCAAACAATGTTATTGCTGAAACGTAATGGAATAGTAATTTTAATTCATAAAGGAAAAATTTAAAAAGATATTTCTGGTATGTATAATTTGATTCAAAAACAGGCAATTAAACAAGGAATTCATAAGTCAAGACAAAAATGGGAAACTGATTTGAATATTAAAATTGATGAAACAAGTTGGTCAAGATTATGTCTTGACAGTATGACAAATACAACAAATGTTCGACTAAGATTAGTACAATATAACTTTTTTACATCAAATATCTATTACACCACAAAAAATAAGTAGATTAAACTCAAATCTATCTGATCAATGTTTTCGATGTAATCAAGAAATTGGTAATTTTTTACACTCTACATGGTCTTGTTCTAAAATTCAACCGTTTTGGGCAAATTTAAGAGCTTTACTGGAACAAATTATTGGAATACAACTTCCACACAATCCAATATTGTTTTTACAAGGCGATATTGAAGGGATAAAATCAAAATCCAAATTGAATAAACATCAGAAAGAATTCATAAAAATTGCATCGGCAGTAGCCAAAAAGTCTATTGCGGTTACTTGGAAATCGGATTCATACTTAAGTATTGATCGTCGGAAGAATGGAATTTTTAGCTGCATTGCACTTGAAAAAATTACTTATAATTTAAGAGATAAATATGAAATATTTCTGAAAATTTGGCGCCCTTATTTACAAAAGATAGGATTAAATGTACAGGTGCTCCGAAGATAAAATTATTGGTTATCTTGGGAAAGAAATAAATATGCATATTAAAGCTATTATGAACTCCATGGAGCATGTGGGGATCTTCCGATATCCAGGCATTCTTTATATATTTATTTATTTCTTCTTCTTTTTTTTCTATTGGGATGTTGGGGGGAGGGGGAAGGGTTTTTTTTTCTTTCTGTAACCTATTTGAAAATTCAATTAAAAAATATTGTTGGGGGAACAGTAGGCCGGGAAGTTTCTATGGAAAAGAGCAAACAATCCACGGTTCAGACTGAAACACTTCATCAGGACCTGTGTTGCTTAAGGGTTCCTGCAAATTCATCCCCTGTCCTAATGAGGGGTTGCGGGGGATGGGGTTGTGGGAAAGGGGTAAAGTCATCCTCATCTGCCATCTTTGCCCCCTCCACCTTCTCATTATGTCTACACACACAGTTCACCCACGGGCTTTCCACCCCTCCCTCTCCTGGTTCAATCTGCCATTCATCTCTCCCATATTGGTTCCCATTATCACCTCCTTTACTGTCTCAAACCATCACACTGCCCCACTTCACACTCACAAATGAAATGTGAACATTGTATGAAGGGCCTGTTCCTGTGCTGTACTGCTCTATGTTCTCTGTTCCCAGTTTCGAAGAATGAGAGGAGATCTCATGGAAACACAAAATTCTTTCAGGGGTCAACAGGCAGGAGTGAGGGAGGATGTTTCCCCTGTCTGAGGAGTCAAGGGCCAGGGGTCTCTCTGCTCTACGTCCAGCGGAAAATCCTTGGGGAGACATTAAACCCTGAGGCCCAGCGGCCTTTCCCCCAATCCCTGGGGCCGCGCTGCCCGAGTCTCCCTCCCGATCCCCGGAGCCGCGCTGCCCGAGTCTCCCCCCGATCCCCGGGGCCGCGCTGTTCGAGTCTCCCCCTCGATCCCCGGGGTCGCGCTGCCCGAGTCTCCCCCCGATCTCCGGGGCCGCGCTGTCCGAGTCTCCCCCCTATCCACGGGGCCGCCCTGCCCGTGTCTCCCCCCCACCCCCGATCCCCGGGGTCGCGCTGCCCGAGTCTTCCCCCGATCCCCGGGGCTGCGCTGCCCGGGTCTCCCCCCGGTCCCCGGGGCCGCGCTGACTGAGTCTCCCCCCGATCCCGGGGGCCGCGCTGCTTGAGTCTCCCCCCGATCTCCGGGGACTCTCTAATTCTCTGCTTCTCCCCCCAGTCTCTGTCACTCTGGATGTTGAAACGGCGAATCCGTGTCTCGAGGTGTCTGAGGATCGGAAGAGTGTGAGATGTACCGGGACCCGGAGGAATCTCCCTAACACCGGGAAGAGATTCACAAACTGGGCTTATGTGCTGGGATCGGAGGGATTCACATCGGGAAGACATTACTGGGAGGTGGAGGTGACGGGGATTCGATTCTGGTTTCTGGGAGTCGCCGCAGAGTCTGTGGAGAGGAAGGGACCGTTCAGTCTGAGTCCGGAGACCGGATTCTGGGTCATCAGGCGGAATGGTGACGTGTTGTATCGGGATTATGACGTGTACGGTCTCACCTCCCCCGAGTCCCGTCTCGCTGCCGGTCCCATCCCCGGGAGGGTGGGAGTTTATCTCAGTTACGAGTGCGGGACAGTTTCATTTTACAACGCGGAGACCAAGTCCCATTTCCACACCTTCACTGGGAATAAATTCACGGGGAAACTTTATCCTTTCTTCCGGACTGTGGATGGAAACCAGTGGCTGAGAATCTGCTCCGGTTCCGCTCCGGGTCTGTAAACGGGTCGGGTCCCGGGACCGGCGTCAGGAGTAAAGTCCCTGTAAATATAAATGTGCGGAGAGTGCAGCTAAATACGTGGCTAAGGAGATGGCGCAGGAGGGAGGGCTTCATGTTTCTGGACAATTGGGCTTTGTTCCCGGTAAGGTGGGGCCTGTTCCGACGGGACGGTTTGCCCCTGAACTGGGAGGGGAACTAACATCCTTGCGGGTAGATTTGCCAGTGCTGCTCGGGGGGGGGGGGGGGGGAGATTTGCAGTGGGAGGGGAACCGGAGTGTTAGAGCAGATAGTGAGGTGGAGGAGGATAAAGGTCATGCGAAGACTGCATGTATAGACAGAAATCAAAGGTTTGTACATTAGGTTGTAAATTAATTTTCAGAGCTTTAGAAATTGTAGAAAATAAAGATTTCCAACAAGATTTTGATGAAGAACATGACCAGAACATATGTGAAAAATTGGCTACTTCAGTTTTATACCTATCGCAATAATTGTCTATGTTAGGAAATATTTTGGATAGTCTCTCCTTTGTTAAATAGTAACAGTGAACAATTTTAAATTGAATTAAACACTGATTGGCACATATTAAAGAAGAATTGACCATCTTCATTAACAAAGGTCATATTAAGTTCTCTCTCCCAAACTTGTTCAATCTTTAGTGATTAAGGGGATCTGCATTTTTGCAGATTTATTTATTTTTATTATCATTTATTTTGTGATGGTCGATTGATGACTTTTGAAGAGTTAATTAGCAAATATTCTCCCTCTCATACACACTTTCTGCAATATCTTCAGGTTAGACATTTTTTACAAAAAAAATTATCTAAGTTTCCATATATGCAAGAATCTGATTTGTTGGATACTGTTTTGAATATGAATCCTTTAGTAAGAAAATGTGTAATTCTCATTGGTAGAATTTATAATTTATTTTTAATACATTAATACAAAAAGATAACCTCCCACCTAAGGTTTATACATGATAGAAATATTCGTTGTTTCAAACGTGATAGAGGGGGAGGGATGAAAGGGGGAGGAGGGGCATTACTAGTCAGGGAAAATATCACAGCTGTGCGTAGACAGGACAGACCGGAGGGCTTGTCTACAGAGGCCATATGGGTGGAGCTGAGGAACGGGAAAGGTGTGACCACACTAATAGGGGTGTATTATAGACCGCACAATAGTCAGAGAAAATTGGAGGAGCAAACCTGTATAAAGATAGTTGACCGATGTAAGAAACAGGAAGTTGTAATAGTCGGGGATTTTAACTTTCCACATATTGACTGGGAATCCCAAACTGTAAAAAGGCTAGATGGCTTGGAGTTTGTGAAATGTTTTCAGGAAAGTTTTCTAAATCAATATATAGAGGTACCTACGAGAGAGGATGCAATACTTGATCTCCTATTAGGAAACCAGACAGTCAGGTGACAGAAGTATGTGTAGGCGAACATTTTGGGGCCAGTGACCATAATGTCATTAGTTTTAAGTTAATTACGGATAAGGATGGGCCTGGTCCTCGAGTTTGCCTCCAAATGTGAAATTTTGAGGGTGCAGAGTTTGCATTTTCCTGCCAGGATTAAAGACAAAGTTAACAGGCATAGGGAACCTTGGTTTTCAAGGGATATTGGCGATCTGGTTAAGAAAAAGAGAGAAGTGTATAGCAGGTAGAGGCAACAAAGAACAAATGAGTTACTTAAAGAGTATAGAAAACGTAAGAAAATACTAAAGAAGGAAATCAGGAAGGAAAAAAAGACATGAGGTGGCTTTGGCAGATAATGTGAAGGAAAACCTGAAGGGTTTCTACAAGTATATTAAGAGTAAAAGGATAGTAAGGGACAAAATTGGTCCCCTAGAAGATCAGAGTGGTCGTCTATGTGTGGAGCCTCACGAGATGGGGGAGATCTGAAACAGTTTTTTTGCATCAGTATTTACTCAGGAATCTGGTATAGTGTATATGGAAGGAAGGGAAACAAGCAGTAGTGTCATGGAACATTTGTACATTAAAGAGGAGGATGTGCTTGCTGCCTTACAGCGCATAGAGGTAGATAAATCCCCCGGGCCTGACTTGATATTTCCTCCGACCTTGAGAGAGACTAGTGTAGAAATTGCGGGGGACCTGGCAGAAATATTTAAAATGCCCTCTGGCACGGGTGCAGTGCCGGAGGATTGGAGGGTAGCTCTTGTGAATTTGAGGAGAATGGAGGAATGTGAGGACAATGGAGGGATGTGTTCCTTGTGTAGGCGGAAGGGATTGGTTTGGTAAGGCATGAAATGACCAGTTCAATTGGTTCAGAACAACCCAGTGAGCAGAAGTGCTTGTTCAAGGACAAGTACAGCAAGCAGAGCAGGTAAACTGGATAAAGTGATCCCACTCAGAGAACAGACTGTGACGTCAGTGGATATATGCCGGCATCACAGTTCTCTCACCAAAGATACTTCACTGCTGGATAAAATGAAGTTTGTGATGTTTATAACCGATGAGGTGAATTGTACTGATCAGACATCTCATCCTCCTGAGGAAATTAAAATTATTGTGAAAGCTCCAGAAAGGTATCTTGGTGTAACTGGTATTTTGTAGGAAGCTTTAAATGAAGTTTTGTTGGGTGGGGTATCTGTATCCCAGTCTTCTTGTAAACATACATAATAGTATCAAAATATACCAAGGAAATGCAACAAATCTGATTTATAATGGTCAAGACTTTAAGAAGTTTATTTCTGATTTTCAGATTCTTCCGATGTTATATCTGTTAAGGAAACCTGCACATTTTAAATTTTTATTCCTGTGGAGGATTATATTGTCGTTAGGCTTGACAGGTTAGTTGGTAGAGGGATGATGTTGCTAGTTTTATAAGGAAAGGGGCAGGGTATAGAGTTGTGAATGGGAATAAAATAAAATGTATGACACACTTGTAGTAGAAATTCTTGATCCAACAGGTATGTGTGTAGCTTCTTGTTGTGAAAATATTAACTTTTTGAATCGTATTTGGTGGTTTGGCCATCCACTTTCCTCATGGAAAATGGTTGTTGTCATAGTGTCCATTCTAAAAACCTGCAGCTCCGCGTTTGATCCTCCTTGTTATAGGCCAATATCATGAACGTCTCATTTAAGAAAACTTGTGGAATGTGAGGTAATCGAGAGTTTGCATTATATTTTTGATAGAAGAGTTGATTTCACGTTTTATCAGTCGGGAATTCGGAAAATTTTCGAATCAGTCTTGGGTTTGGAAGATCATATTAGGAAACACAGTTAAATAAAGATCAACACGTACAAACAAACTGGAGGAACTCAGCAGGTCAGGCAGCGTCCGTGGAAACGAGCAGTCAACGTTTCGGGCCGAGGCCCTTCGTCAGGACTGAAGAAGGAGGGGGCAGGAGCCCTACAAAGAAGGTGGGTGAGGGTGGGAAGGAGAAGGCTGGTAGGTGCCAGGTGAAAAACCAATCAGAGGAAAGATCGAGGAGTGGGGGAGGGGAAGCAGTGAGGGGATAGCCAGGAAAGGTGAAGAAGGAATGTAAGGGGAAAGCACTATGGGTAGTAGAAGAAGGCAGAATCAGAGGTGATAGGCAGCTGGAAGAGGAGGCAGAGAGAAAGTGGGATGGGGGAAGGGAGGGGGAGGTAATTACCGGAAGTTGGAGAATTCGGTTCATGCCAAGGGGCTGGAGACTACCCAGACGGTATATGAGATGTTGCTCCTCCAACCTGGGTTTAGCCTCATCATGGCAGTAGAGGAGGCCATGTATGGACATATCCGAATGGGAATCTGAAGCAGAGTTGAAGTGGGATGCAACTGGTAGATCCTGTCTGTTGTGACAGACGGAGCGGAGGTGCTCGACGAAGCGGTCCCCCAATCTGAGTCGGGTCTCGCCGATGTAGAGGAGGCCGCACCGGGAGGACCGGATGCAATAGATGACCCCGACAGACTCACAAGTGAAGTGTTGCCTCACCTGGAAGGACTGTCTGGGGCCCTGAATGGTGGTAAGAGAGGAGCTGTAGGGACAGGTGTAGCACTTATGCTTGCAGGGATAAGTACCAGGTGGGAGATCTGTGGGGAGGGACGTGTGGACCAGGCAGTGCGCGGAGGGAACGATCCCTGCGAAAAGCAGAGAGGGGTAGAGAGGGAACGATGTGCTTAGTGGTGGGGTCCTGTAGAAGGTGGCGGAGGATAATATGCTGGATCCGGAGGCTGGTGGGGTGGTAGGTGAGGACGAGGGGAACACGGTCCCTGTTGCGGTGACAGGAGGATGGTGTGAGGGCCGGAATGCATCCGGTGCTCACGGTGTGGCCATCCACACCGCAATGCCATTAGCCCAGGAGTCAGTGTAGATGTGGATTGGTCCGGTGGTGTTTTGGAGGGGGAGGATTACTGCTGCCAGCTCGGCAAGTTGACTGGAACCCCCCTCCCTCTCTGTGGTTAATTTTGCCCGTGGCGGGATGAAGTGCTGCCGCTGTCCACAATGGTTTCCCCCTTTCCAGCGGCTGGAGCCGTCTGTGAACCAGGCGTGCAGTTTGTCGTCGGGATGGAGGGAATCGAAGGGTTGACCCCAACACGCTGAGGAGGGTTGTACCTTGGGGATGTCCGGGGCAGGGTTCTGGGACTGGGGGAAAGCCATGACTTGTTCATGGAGGCGGCTGACCCCTTCAGGACCGGGTTCAGCCCGCTCCGCAATGTAGCTTCCACTGGACAATGGAGGACGGCCCTCTTTGTGGGAGGAATCAGGGGACTTGACCCATCGCATTATGGGGGCGGAGGACGACAGGGTCGGTGCCTGTTTGGTGTTCTGTGTCGATGAACGCCAGGTAACTGGCTAGTAGCTGGCACTCGAAGGGGCTGTAGCGCGCTATGCGGCGGGATTGCCTGGGAGGATGGTGTGCTGGGCACCTGTATCGACAAGTACCATCCACCTCTGCGTGTTTCCCTTTCCCCAACCTCCTACGACAGGTATATGTGGCCTCAGGTCCCCCGGGCGGGAGAGGGCGAGAGAGCAAATGCGCCGGGGGCCCTGACCTTCATCCTATGGGGGGGGGGGGGGGCGGGGGGGGAGAAGGTCTGCCACCCCTGTGGTGAGGCGCCTTGTGGCTGAGGTGCGACATTTCCCGTCTCAGGAAATGTCTGAGTTCTGTCCTCAGGCAATTTCAGGTAAAGGATGTGCAGAGGGTGGGTTGGTGTGGGCATGGTCTGGCTGGGCGGGGCGGTCTGGCTGGTCTTGTTGTAGCTAGATTTGCCCCTGTAATGCAGAGAACGAAGTGAGATTTGGGAGAAGGAAAGACGGGGGAGTGGGGAGAGGAAAGAAGGGGGAGTGGGGCCTGGGAGAGAGATTAGGGAGAGAGGGCAATAGAAGAGAGAAGGGAGTGTGGGGTGGGGGGTCCGGGAGAGAGACGGGGGTGTGGATATGAAGAGGACGGGGGGTAGTATGTGAAAAGGGAGTGTAGGGGGGAAAAGAGAGTGAGAGAGAGAGAAGGGAGAGTAGGGATTGAAAGATGGAGAAGACAGAGTGGGGAGATGAAGAGAGATAAGGAAGAATAGGGAATAAGGTGAAGAGTAAGGACCAGTGTGTTGTGGAAGAGGGATTCCGGAGAAAGGGGAGTACAACAGTGTCACTCCACTCTTCAGGAAGCGAGGGAGGCAGAGGGAAGGAAACTGAAGGCCAGCTGGTCTGACCTCAGTGTTTGGGAAGATATTGGATTCGATTATTAAGGATGATGTCTCAGGGAACTTTTGGGCAAATGATAAAAAGGGCCGAGTCAGCATAGTTTCCTGACAAATCTGTTGAAATTCATTGAAGAAATAACAAGCGGGATAGACAAAGGGACAATCGGTTGATGTTGTGTACTTTTAATTTCAGGCCTTTGAAAAGGTGGCAGACATGAGGCTGTTTAACAAGCTACGAGCCCATGATATTACAGAAAGAGTCCAGCACAGATAAAGCAGTGGCTGATTGACAGGAGGCAGAACGTGTGAATAAATGGAGCGTTTTCTGTCTGGCTGCAGATGTCCAATGACATTCCACAGGGGTCTGTGATGGGACCGATTATTCTCTGCTATATGGCGATGACTTGGATGATGTATTTGATGGGCTTTGCTTGCAAACTCTGCAGAGGACGTGAACAGAGATGGAGGGAAAGGTAGTTCTGAGGACGTAGAGAGGCCACAGAAGGAGCTGGACAGATTAGGATTGGAAACGGCAGATGGAATACAGAGCATTCATTTCATGACTAAAAGGTAAAAGCAAGGACGAAATGCTGGAACATTAAAAAGCTCTGGTGGGGCCTCACTTGTAGTATTTTGAGCAGGTTTGAGCTCCTTGTCTTAGAAAGGATGTGCTGAATCTCCAGGGGGTTCAGAGGAGGTGCACGAAAATGGTTCCAGTATTGGATAGGTTGTCATATCACCATTGATGTCTCTGGGCCAGAATTCAGAAAAATAAGGGGTGAACTCGTTGAAGGAGGAGCCTTGATAGAGTGGATGTGGGCAGGATTTTTCCTGTGATTGGTGGGTCTAAGACCCGATGAGCCATAACAGAGGGCATCCTGTTAGAAACGGAAATGAGGAGGAGTTTCTTTAGCCAGAGTGGAGAATCTATGGGATTCTTTGCCACAGGCAACGGTGGAGGCCGAGTCTCTCTGTACATTTACTACAGAAGGTCATATATTACTGATTGTTCAGGGTGTGAAAGGATACGGGGAGAAGACAGGAGATTGGGTCTGGGACGAAATTGGATCAACAAGGATGATACGGTGATATGTTAAAGCAGAGTCGATGGGCCGAATGTCCTAATCAGCTCCTGCACATCATGGTCTTATGGACTATCTGCCTTTTGAAACACTTCTGTCTCTTTGGGATGTGTATATCCTGCGCTTTATGAATTGCTTCCCCGAAATTCCACCCCAGTCTTGCTTTGACGTTATCGGTGCCAAAGGTCTTTTCCAATCACTTTTGGCCAGCTCCTCTCTCACGCCTCTGCAGTTTCCTTCATTCCACTGCAACACTACATCTGCGTTGTGCTTCCCCCTTCTCAAATTGCAAATTCAATCCCGATTCATTGCATCACACCCTATCCAGAATAGCAGATCCCTTCGTGCAGTGGTCCCCAGCGACCGGGCCGCAAAGAATGTGCTCCCGGGCCGCGAGGGAACTATATGATTTGGCGATAGTGGGTTTAACCACGAGCCTGCCTCTCTGAAGCCACCTCGCAGGCATTCTCGAAATTCTCCCTCGGGGCATCCAGCACCAACCGGGCTTTCCCAATCTATTTGTGTACTGAAATCCCACATGACTATTGTAACGTTGACCTGCTGACTTGCATTTTCTATCTCCCGTTGTAGTTTGTAGACTACATCCTTACTACTGTTTGGGGGTCTGCACATACCTTCCACCAGGGTTTTCTTTGCACTTGCAGTTCCTTAGCTCATACCCACAACGACTCAGCACCTTCCGACCCTATGCCAGCTCTTTCTGATGTTTACCAACAGGGCCACGCTTTCAGTGATGCCCACAACCTCATGTATGCCAGTCTGTAGCTCTTCCTCCACGTCAGTTTGTACAATGCGCGCATTCAAATGTAATACCTTCAGTCCTGTGTTCAGCCTTTTAGATTCTGTGCGTCTTTTCCATTGCAACTCATCCTGTCGACTGCCAGGTTGCCCTATCAGCAGCCTCTCATTGCCAGCAGTCTCACAACATACTGTCTCTGTCTACAAACCAACTACCTCATCCTTGGCAGTAACACATCGGTTCCGAAACCCCTTACCTAACTCACAAAACTTATTTTAAGGGCCTGCTGACATTTTTTGCCTGTCATTGATGCCGAATATTTACCAACAAGTCTGGTTGCTCGCCGTCCCCCTTTAGAATGCCAGGGACCTGATCGGAGTCATCCCTGTCCCTGGCACCTGGACACATCTCACCCATCCGGGTGACTCTATCGCCACCCACAAGAACCGCTGGTGGTTGGTTGACAACAGGAGGAACTCTAACCCTGTTACGACGGAGGGAGGATCGGGTGAGAGTTAATGTTCCGGAAATGGAGGGGTTGCCACATGGATCAGAGGGAATGAAAGTTTGGAGAGGCTTCGGTTGTTTCCTCTGTAGCGATGTGGGCTGAGGGGAGACCAGAGGCAGACTGAGGCTGAGTAGAGATCTGAGAGGAAGAGAACCGACATCGTTTGTTCACCAGGTGAATATCTCAATTACCAGAGGACGTGAATTCAAAGATGATGTTTACCCTGTGCCCCCGGTGCTCTACTCTGCTCTACAGTCCTCTCTCTCCCCCTTTCTTCCTCTCTCTCTCCCCCTTAACTTTCTTATCTCCGTCTCTCTCACTCTCTCTATACATAAACAATTCTCTATCTCCTCTTTTCCTCATCCGTACTCTTTTACACCCTCCCACTCTTTCCTCCAAACATTCTTCCCTACACAGTCACTAACCTGCATCTTTCCCTTATTGTCTCTTACTCCGTTTATGACTAACTTTTCGCTTGCCTCTCGTTTTCTCCCTAATTCCCCCCTTTCCTGTAGCTTGCTGTCTCCGCCACCCCACCCGTCCAGACCAGCACCCCCTCCCCCATCCCGCACTGTGATGACGGTTTTACACACTCAGTGGATTACAGATGTTGTATAATTTCTCGTCGGTTGGAAAGATTCAATGTTCTCTCAGAAGATAAAGGCTTGTGGTTTCCTGGAGAGGACTGTTTGTTTCCATTTAGTGTGCTACAGAATAGACGGCGGAGGAGTGTGGAGAAGAGGGGGAGAGAGGGTAAGTGAGGACGTAAGAGGGGGAAGAAGAGGGGGAAAGGAGAGCTGTAGAGAGAAGGGGAAGAGAGAGTGAGAGAGAAAAACAGAGAAAGAGAGAGAGAGTGACAGGCAGGGTGGGGGGGAGAGAAGAGGAGAGGAGAGGTGAGCGTAAATTGGGGACATTTGCTTTCAATGAATCAAGGTACAGTGATAAATTCTGATTCGCATCCCGTCCATAAAGATCAATTCATCACCTCGAGACTGGGAGTGCGGTGTCGCGAAATGTGAGGGGACAATTAATTAACTTAACGAATCATACAGACCAATTAATCACAACACTGCAATAGGGAGATTGTGAAGTTAGTGGTCCATCTCTCAGGAAGTCAGAATGGTTCGTCGTGTGTGGGGTCTTTGATAATGTGAACTGTTTTATTGAGGCAGAGAGATGTGTAAACAGTGTCCACAGTTTCCATGATGTACTGAACTTGTTCACAGCTCTCTGCAGTGTTTCCGGTGGTGGCCAGTGCTGTTGCCGTGACAACACGACTAGTTTCCCCGCACAGGATGTGTTCTGTAAAAATAGATGATGGTTGTCCAGGAGGCGCCGACTTTCTTCAGCCTCTGGAAAAAGCAGAGAGGGCCGCTGAGCTTTTTTGGCGATAGTGTCCTTGTGGCTGGACAAGGACAGGCTGTTAGTGGCGTTCACTCTCAGGAGATTGGAGCTCTCAACCCCCTTATCCTCTGCCGTTGATGTAAACAGGAATTCTGCATCGCCCCGCTGACTTCCTGTTGTCAGGAACCAGCTCTATTGTGTTGGTGAAATGGAGGGGGTGGGGAGTGTTGATACCAGGTCTCACAGCTCTCCAGCTACGACCCCGACACGCGGGTGGAGAAGGTTTACAGGAGTAAATTCCAACCGTGTGCAAACAAGCACTGGCTCTGTGAACACGGGTGGAACTGTCCAGACGGACTGAAGGGTCTATTTACCGCGGTTTCCCCCGAATCTCGTCCTTTTCTCTCACTTTTCTCACTCTCTCCTTCCTCTCTCTAGTCTCTCTCCGCTTCTCCTCTCTCATCCCAAACTCTACTATCCCTCCCCCCCACTCTCCTCCATTACCTCCCCACTCCCTCCGCCTTACACCACTCTCACACTAACCCCTCACCGTCAGCTTACTCCCTACCATCCTCAATCTTACATCACTCATATGAAACATATTCCTCCCGCGCCCTCCTCATCCAGCCGAAAGGCTTTATCTGCTGTCGCTTCCGCAGGACACGGATTTTTACTCAACTTCCGGTGACTCTGATTCACTGTCAAACCCTCAGCGGAGAGGGAGGGAGAGGGCGAGGCGAAGTATCAGGACATTGTAAGAGGGAGAAACAAAGTTGGAGGAATTGGGTAGGGGGTGAGGGAGGAGGGAGACTGAGGAATGACGAGATGTGGGGAGAAGTAAGTGAGTAGAAGGGAGGAGGGATAGAACGGGTAAAGAGCTCGGGGGAAGTTGTGTGAAGCAGGAGAGACTGGGAAGATGGAGAAACAGGACTGAATGGAACCAGACAGGAGAGGAATTTCACTCTCACCCTTCTCCATATCCCTCTCCTTATACGTCTCCCTCTCTCACTCCCCCTCCTCTCTCTCTCCTTCTCTCGCTTTCCCTCTCTCTCTATCACTCTCTCTGCCTCTCTCTCATTTCCTGTCTCTCTCCTTCTCCCTCTCTCTGTCTCCCTCCCTCTCACTCTCTCTCCGCACCCTCTCTCTCTCTGTCTCTCCCTCTCTTTCTCTCTCACCCACGCTCTCTCTCTGTCTACCTCTCTGTCTCCCTCGCTCTCTCTCCATCCCTCTCTCTCCTCCCTCTCTCTCTCTCTCTCTCTCTCTCTCTCCTCTCTCTCTCCTCTCTCTCTCTCTTCCTCTCTCTCTCCTCTCTCTCTCTCTCTCTCTCTCTCTCACTCTGTTCTCTCTCTCCCACTCTCTCTGTCTCTCTCCCTCTCTCTCCCTCTCTCTCTTTCTCTCTCACCCTCTCCCTATCTCTCCCCCTCTCTCTATCACTCTGCCTCTCTCTCACACTCTCTCTCTTCCTCTCTCTGTCTGTCTCCCTCTCCCTCTCTCAATCTCTCACTCCCCTCTCCCTCTGTCTCTGTCTCCCTCTCTCTCTCACTCACTCTCCCCATTCTCTCTCTGTCTCTCTCCCTCTCTCTGTCTCCCTCTGATTATCTCTGTCTCTGTTTCTCACTCTATTCCACTCCCTCTCTCTGTCTCTCTCCGCCCCTCTCTCTGTTTCTCTCTCTCCCTCTCTGTCTGTCTCTGTCTCTCTCCGTCACCCTCTCCCTCTCTCTCCCCCTCTCTCTCCCCTCTCTCTCTCCATCTTTACCTCTCTCTCTCCCACCTCTCTCTGTCTCTGTCTCTCTCACTCTCCGTTCCTCTCTCTCCCCCTCTCTCTGCCTCTCTTTCTGTCTCTCACTCTCTCCCTCCCTCTCCCCAGTTCTCTCTCTCCCCTCTCCCTCTCTCTCAATCACTCCCCGCTCCCTCTGTCTCTGTCTCCCTCTTTCTCTCCGTCTTTGTCTCTCCTCTCTCTCTCTCTCTCTCTCTCTCTCTCCTCTACTCTCTCTCTCTCTCTCTCTCTCTCTTCTCTCCTCTCTCTCTCTCTCTCTCACTCTCCCCACCCTTCCGTCTCCCTCTCTCTCCATCTCTCCCTCTCTCTCTCCGCATCTCTCTGTCTGTATCTCACTCTCCGTTCCTCTCTCTCCCTCTCGCTCCCGAACCCTCTCTCTCTCTGTGTCTCTCTCCCTCTCTTTCTGTCTCTCTCCCGCTCTCTCTGTTCCTCTCTCTCTGCCTGTCTCTCTGTCTCACCCTCTCTCTCTTGCTCTCCCCTCTCTCTCTGCCTGTTCCTCTCTCTCGCTCTCTCCCTGTCTCTCATTCTCTGTTCCTCTCTCTCTGTTTCTCTCACTCTCTCGCTGTCTCCCCCTTTCTCTCTCCCCTCTCTCTCTCTTCCTCTCTCCCTCTCTCACTGTCTTTCCCTCTCTCCCCACCCTCACTCTCTCTGTCTCCCTCTCTCTCACTCTGTTACTCTCTCTCACTCTCTCTTTCTCTCTCTCTCTCTCCCTCTTTCTCTCCCCTCTTTTTCTCTCACTCTCTCCCCACCCTCTCTCTCTGTCTGTTTGTCTCTCTCTGTCTCCCTCCCTCGCTCTGTCTCCCTTTCTCTCTGGCTGTCTCCCTCTCTGTCTCTCCCTCTCTGTCACTCTCTCCCCACTCTCTCTCTCTGTCTGTCTGTCTCTCTCTGTCTCCCTCTGTCCCTCTCTCTCTGTTCCTCTCTGCCTTTCTCTCTGTCCTCTCTCCCTCTCTGTCTCTCTCTCTCCGCCCCTCTCTCTGTCTCCCTCTCTTTCTCTCTGTCTCTGTCTCTCTCTCACTCTCTGTTCCTCTCTCTCCCTCTCTGTCTGTCTCTCTCTATCTGTCTCTCTCTCTCTCGCTCCTCTGTCTTTCTCCCTCTCTGTCTCTCCCTCTCTTTCTCTCACTTCTCCCCACCCTCTCTCTCTGTCTGTCTGTCTCTCTGTGTCTCTCTCTCCATCTCTGTCTCTCTCCGCCCCTCTCTCTTCTCTCTCCCTCTCTGTCTGTCTCTCTCTATCTGTCTCTCTCACCTCTCTGTCCCTCTTTCTCTCTCTCTCCCCACGCTCTCTCTCTGTCTGTCTGTCTCTCTGCTCTCTCCCTCTCTGTCTCTCTCTCTCTCTCTCCTCTCTCTCTCCTCTCTCTCTCTCTCTCTCTCTCTCTCTCTCTCTCTCTCTCTCTCTCTGTCTCACTCTCCCTTTCTCCCTCTCTCTCTCCCCCTTAACTTTCTTATCTCCGTCTCTCTCTCTCACTTTCTCTCTTTACATATACAATTCCTCAATATCTGTCTCTTTTCCTCATCCGTACTCCTTTGCACCCTCCCACTCTTTCCTCCAAACATTCTTCCCTACACAGTCACTAACCTGCATCTATCCCTTATTGTCCTCTTACTCCGTTTATGCCTAACCTTTCGCTTGCCTCTCGTTTTCTCCCCAATTCCCCCTTTCCTGCAGCTTGCTGTCTCCGCCACCCACCCGTCCAGACCAGTACCCCTACCCCCACCCCGCACCGTGATGACGGTTTTACACACTCAGTGGATTACAGATGCTGTATAATTTCTCCGGTTGGAAAGATTCAATGTTCTCTCAGAAGATAAAGGCTTGTGGTTTCCGGGAGTGATCTGTTTGTTTCCGTTTAGTGTGCTGCAAAATAGGCGGCGGAGGAGTGTGGAGAAGAGGGGGGAGAGGGTAAGTGAGGACGTAAGAGAGGGGGAAGAAGAGGGGAAAGGAGAGGGGTAGAGAGAAGGGAAAGAGAGAGAGGGAGAGAGTGAGAGTGAAAGGCAGAGAGAATCGGGGGCGGGGGACAGAGAAGAGGAGAGGAGAGATGAGCGTAAATTGGGACATTTGCTTTCAATGAATCAAGGTACAGTGATAACTTTTATTCACATCCCGTCCATAAAGATCAATTCATCACCTCGTGAGTGGGAGTGCGGGGTCGCGAAATGTAGGGGGGACAATTAATTAAATGAACGAATCATACAGACCAATTAATCACAACACTGCAATAGGGAGATTGTGAAATTAGTGGTCCATCTCTCAGGAAGTCAGAAAGTGCGACGTGTGTGGGGTCTTTGATAATGTGGACTGTTTTATTGAGGCAGAGAGATGTGTAAACAGTGTCCACAGTTTCCATGATGTACTGAACTTGCTCACAGCTCTCTGCAGTGTTTCCGGTGGTGGCCAGTGCTGTTGCCCGTGACAACACGACTAGTTTCCGCACAGGATGTGTTCTGTAAAAATAGATGATGGTCGTCCAGGAGGCGCCGATTTTCTTCAGCCTCTGGAAAAAGCAGAGATGACGCTGAGCTTTCTTGGCGATAGTGTCCTTGTGGCTGGACAAGGACAGGGCTGTTAGTGGTGTTCACTCTCAGGAGATTGGAGCTCTCAACCCCCATATCCTCTGCCGTTGATGTAAACAGGAATGTCTGCATCGCCCGGCTGACTTCCTGTTGTCAGTAACCAGCTCTATTGTGTTGGTGAAATGGAGGGGGTGGGGAGTGTTGATACCAGTCACAAAGCTCTCCAGCTCCGACCCGACACGCCGGGTGGAGAAGGTTTACAGGAGTAAATTCCAACCGTGTGCAAACAGCACTGGCTCTGTGAACACGGGTGGAACTGTCCAGACGGACTGAAGGATCTATTTACGCGCTTTCCCTGAATCTCGTCCTTCTCTCTCACTTTTCTCACTCTCACTTCCTCTCTCTAGTCTCTCTCCCCGCTTCTCCCTCTCACATCCCAAACTCTACTATCCCTCCCCCTCACTCTCCTCCATTACTCCCCACTTCCCTCCGCCTTACACCACTCTCACACTGACCCCTCACCCTCTGCTTACTCCCTACCTTCCTGAATCCTGCATCACTCATATGAAACATATTCCTCCCGCGCCCTCCTCATCCAGCCGAAAGGCTTTATCTGCTGTCGCTTCTGCAGGACACGGATTTACTCAACTTCCGGTGACTCCTGATTCATTGTCAAACCCTCAGCGGAGAGGGAGGGAGAGGGCGAGGGGAAGTATCAGGACATTGGGACGAGGGAGAAACAGTTGAGGAAATTGGAAAGCGGTGAGGGAGGAGGGAGACTAAGGAATGACGAGATGTGGGGAGAAGTAAGTGTGTAGAAGGAGGAGAATAGAACGGGTAAAGAGCTCGGGGGAAGTTGTGAAGCAGGAGATACTGGGGAAGATGGAGAAACAGGATTAAATTGAACCAGACAGGAGAGGAAGTTCACTCTCAGCCTCTCCATCTCCCTCTCACTATACGTCTCCCTCTCACTCTCCCTCCTCTCTCTCTCTCTCCTTCTCCCTCTCCCCTCTATCTCTCTCTGTCTCTGCCTCTCCCTCTCACTCTCTCTATCAGTCTTCATCTCCCTCTCTCTCCTCTCTCTCCTTCTCTCTGTCTCTGTCACTCTCTGTCTCTCTTACTCACTCTCTCCACACACTCTCTCTCCCACCTCTCTGTCTCCCTCTCCCTCTCACTCTCTATGACAGTCTCTCCATCTCTCTCTCTCTCTGTCTGCCTGTCTCTCTCTGTCTCTCTCTCCGCCCCTCTCTCTGTCTCCCTCTCTCATTCACTTTCCTCCCCCCATTCTCTGCCTCTCTCTCTGTCTCTCTCACTCTCTCTCTGTTCCTCACTCGCTCTCTCTCTGTCTCTCTCTTTCACTCTCTGTTCCTCTCTCTCAGTCTCTGTCTTTTTCTCTCTCACTCTCTGTGTCTCTCTCTGTCTCTCTCCCTCTCTCCCTGTCTCTCCCTCTCTCACCCTCTCTCTCACTCAGTCCCCTCTGCCTCTCTCTCTCTCTCTATATATATATATATCTCTCTGTCCTCTCACTCTCTGTCTCTCCCCTTCTCCCACTCTCTGTCTCTGACCTCTCTCACTCTCCCTCCCCTCTCTCCCCCCCCTCTCTCTCTCTCTCTCTCTACTCTCTCTCTCTCTCTGTCTCTCTCTCTCTCTCTCTCACTCTTTCTCTCTCTCTTCTCTCTCTCTCATCTATCTATCTTTCTGTCAGAGCACTATAAAGGTACGGATGGAGGGAAGGATATGCACTCTTGGAGCAAGGCGGAGCTGGGGTCACTGAACGAAGCCAATGCCGATACAATCAATTGCTGACTCGGATCAGTTTCGCTCCTCCCTCTCCAATCTCCGTCTAGCTCCGTCTAGCGAAGGACAGATGTGACAAGTGGTGAGGAGAGAAAGAGACTGAGGGAGAGAAATGTTAAGAAAGAAAGGGTAGAATATAGGGGGAGAATGGGAGAGTGCGGGTAAGTAGGTTGAAGAGGGTAAGATTGGGATGAGCGAGTGGGTGCAGTGAGAGAGGGTGAAGAGAGGCACCGTGGGAAAGGAGGAAGGAAGGTGGGAGTGTAAGAACATGAGCAGCGATAGAGGGTGGGGAGGCAGAGAGGGAGAACAATTTTACGTGAAATTTGGGCAAAAGAAGGAAGGAGAACAGGGAGAGCGGGAACAGGTGTGAGATAGAGAGGGAGAAAGGAAGGAGTGGAGTAGAGTGTGGGAGTGATTGTGAGAGTAATACAGGAGAGAGGTTTGTGTGTGTGAGTAAGAGAGAGTGTGGTAAATGGGGGAGAGAGATAGACTGCAATGAACAGTCGGGGTGAGAGAGGGACAGAAGGAGTGAGAGGCACGTGGGAGAGATGGGTAAGAATGGAGGAAGGGAGAGAGGTGCAGGAAATGGGAAAAGAAAGGGGCAGAGAGGAGGAGGTGTAACAGAGAACAACACACACAAAATGCTGGAGGAACTCAGCAGGTCAGGCAACCTCTATGGAAAATAATAAAGAGTGGACGTGTCGGACCGAGATCAGCATGATGAGAGGATTCGATCAGTGGGGGAGTGGGAACTTCCCGAGGATGCTGTGGAATTGTTTGTTAGATTACAGTAAGTGAGAAGTACAATATATAATGAAAAAACACAATCCCAAGTCTAAAACAAAGAGTGACAGAATTGATGAAGGAACAAGTGATACGAACAATCCACTAAACAAGTGTAAACAGAGCACAGAATCACTGATACGGTCACAAGTCTCACCCCCTTTGTGCCGGTCAGAGACTCCGGTTTCCGATGACGGCCCTGGAGAATCTGAAAGTCATTACGACCAATCGCATTTCCGGTCCGAAGGCAGAAATCCAACACTGATACAATTTTTAAACAACTGGCACTTCATTTCCTGCCTAAGCGTACGAGTCAGTTGCAAAACCAAAGTTAACCCTTTCTGAATTGGTGGTGGATTGGGTGGATTTTACATTGATGTAGGTCCGATTATTCTTGGAAACATTTTCAGACAAGTTTTACTGAGGCAGAGTGAAGCAGAGAGTCAGGAGAGAGGGGGAGAGTGAGGGAGTGTGGGGAGAGAGTGTGGAAGAGGGGAGGAGAGTGTGAGAAAGAGAGGACAGAGTTGAAAAGGTTGAGTGAGGGGAGAGAGGGGAGGGAGAGAGAGAAGAGAATGGTAAGGAGTGAAAGCGAGGTTTGTAGGCAAGAGAGTGCGGAGGGGGAGGGACAGACAGGAAGCAAAGAGTCGGAGTAAACGGGACATTTTCAGAATGGCAGGCAGTGACGAGTGGGGTATCACAAGGCTCAGTGCTGGGACCCCAGTTGTTTACAATATATATTAATGATTTAGACGAGGGAATTAAATGCAGCATCTCCAAGTTTGTGGATGACACGAAGCTGGGCGTCGGTGTTAGCTGTGAGGAGGATACTAAGAGGATGCAGGGTAACTTGGATAGGTTAGGTGAGTGGACAAATTCATGGCAGATGCAATTTCATGTGGATAAATGTGAGGTTATCCACTTTGGTTGCAAGAACAAGAACACAGATTATTATTTGAACGGTGGCCTATTAGGAAAAGGGGAGATGCGACGAGACCTGGGTGTCATTGTACACCAGTCATTGAAGGTGGGTAAGCAGGTACAGCAGGCGGTGAAAAAGGCAAATGGTATGTTAGCATTCATAGCAAAAGGATTTGAGTACAGGAGCAGGGAGGTTCTACTGCAGTTGTACAAGGCCTTGGTGAGACAGCACCTAGACTATTGTGTGCAGCTTTGGTCCCCTAATCTGAGGAAAGAGATTCTTGCCATAGAGGGAGTACAGAGAAGGTTCACCAGATTGATTCCTGGGATGGCAGGACTTTCATATGAAGAAAGACTGGATTGACTAGGCTTATACTTACTGGAATTTAGAAGATTGAGGGGGGATCTTATTGAAACGTATAAAATTCTAAAGGGATTGGACAGGCGAGATGCAGGAAGATTGTTTCCGATGTTGGGGAAGTCCAGAACGAGGGGTCACTGTTTAAGGATAAAGGGGAAGCCTTTTAGGACCGAGATGAGGAGAAACTTCTTAACACAGGGAGTGGTGAATCTGTGAATTCTCTGCCACAGGAAACAGTTGAGGCCGGTTCATTGACTATATTCAAGAGGAAGTTAGATATGGCCCTTGTAACTAAAGGGATCAGGGGGTATGGAGAGAAAGCAGGTACTGAATGGCGGTGCAGGCTCGAAGGGACGAAAGGGCCACTCCTGCACCTATTTTCTATGTTTCTATGTATAATCCTGGGATTTGATTATATTGTAAATTCAGTAAACTCAAGAACCATTATAAGATGAATGAAAGATCTCCCCCAACAGGACAAACAAAATAACCATGTGCAAAAGACAACAAAATTCAAATACAAAAGAAAAAACAAAACTAATAAATAACCCAGAAATAAACACCAAGAACATGAGATGAAGAGTTGTTGATTGTGTCCATTGGTTCTGGGAATAGTTTAGTGATGGGGCAAGTTAATTTGAGTAAAATTATCCCCTCTTGTTCAGGACCTGTTGGTTGAGTGTAATAACTGTTCCTGAACCTGAGGTTGAGGCTCCTGAGGCTCATGCACCTTCTTCCTGATGGCAGCATTGAGAAGAGAGCATGGCCTGGGTGGTGGGGTTCCTTGATGATGGATGCTGATTTCCTGCGACTGCACTCCACAGAGATGTGCTCAGTTGTGAGGGGAGTTTTACCCGTGATGTACTGGGCCATATCCACAATTTCTAATGGGATTTTCCTTTCAAGGGCTTTGGTGTTTCCATACCAGGCCATGATGCAACCACTGAACATGCTCCCCACCACACATCTGTCGAAGTTTGTCAGGGTTTTAGATGTCATTCTGAATCCACACAAGCTTCTAAACGAGGACAGACAGTTCCTGCTTTCTTGTAATTGCACTTGTGTCCCGGGCTCGGGACAGATCCTCTGAAATGTTAACACTGTGGAATTTAAAGTTGCTGAACGTCTCCACCTTTGAGCCCCGATGAGGATTGCCTCATGGGTTCCTGTTTCCTCCTCCAAAGTCCATAACCAGTTCATTGCTCTTGCTCTCAATGAATGAGAGGCTGCTCTTGGACCATAAGACCATGAGAGACAGAAGCAGAATTAGGCCATTTGGCCCATCAAAACTGCTCTGCCACTTCATCATGGTAAATCCATTTTTTCTCTCAGCCCCATTTTCCTGCCTTCGCCGCGTATCCTTTCGTGCCCTGACCGATCGAAAGTCCATCAACCTCTGCCAAAGCAAAAGGAAAAGCAGCATCCATCATCAGGGCAAGATGAGGTGAGGCACCTCCCACCCCATACCCATCCATTTCTGTCCATCCCCCTCCCCACTCTCTTGCCTACAAACCTCACTTTCACTCCTTACCATTCTCTTCTCTCTCTCCCTCCCCTCTCTCCTGTCACTCAACTTCCTCAACTCTCTCCCCACACTCCCCCACTTTCTCCCCCTCTCTCCCAACTCTCTGCTTCACTTTTTCCTCTCCAGTATACCCCACTCCTACTCTTAAACACTCTCTCCCCGTTCTTACACTCTCGGCCCCCTCTTCCTCTCCCCTTCCCGTTTCCTTTCCCTCCCCCCTCACCACCCTCATCCCTCTCCCCTACTCTCCTCTTCTCACCCACCCTCCCATACCCTCTCTCAGATGGTTAAATGACGGTTATATTTGGAAGTGAGTTGTTCACTCACATTACTTACAATGAACAAGAATGTCAGTTAAAATAATGTGAAACATGAGATCGTAAAGTCTTCATTCTTTAGATCGATGAGACCTTGAACATGCAGATGTGAGCTATGATGGAACGTGACGAAGTATTTTCTGGAGATGAGCCGCATGTTTCAACTGGCAAAGTAAAACTTGCCTGAAAATGTTTCCAAGAATAATCGGACCGACATCAATATAGAATCCTCCCTATCCACCACCAATTCAGAAAGGGTTAACTTTAGTACTGCAAATGACTCATACGCTAAGGCGGAAAATGAAGTGCCAGTTGTTTAAAAATTGTATCAGTGTTGGACTTCTGCCTTCGGACCGGAAATGCGATTGGTCGTAGTGACTTTCAGAGTCTCCAGGGCCGTCATCGGAAACCGGAGTCTCTGACCGGCACAATGGGGGTGAGACTTGTGACTGTATCAGTGATTCTGTGCTCTGTTTACACTTATTTAGTAGATTGTTCGTATCACTCGTTCCTTCATCAATTCTGTCACTCTTTGTTTTAGACTTGTGATTGCGTTTTTCATTATGTATTGTACTTCTCACTTACTGTAATCTAACAAACAATCCCGCAGCATCCTTGGAAAGTTCCCACTCCCTACTGATCGAATCCTCTCATCTTGCTCATCTCGGTCCGACACGTCCACTCTTTATTATTTTCCATAGAGGTTGCCTGACCTGCTGAGTTCCTCCAGCATTTTGTGTGTGTTGTTCTCCGTTACACCTCCTCCTCTCTGTCCCTTCCTTTTCCCCATTTCCTGCACCTCTCTCCCTTCCTCCATTCTTCCCCATCTCTCCCACGCGCTCTCACTCCCTCTGTCCCTCTCTCACCCCGACTGTTCATTGCAGTCTCTCTCTCTCCCCCCCTTTTTTTCACTCTCTCTCTCACACACACACACAAACCTCTCCCCTCTGTTACTCTCCCACACTCTCCTCCGCTCCGGCCCTCTCCATCTCTCCCACCTCCATGCTAGTCCACTCCTTCCTTTCTCCCTCTCTCCTTCCCTCCCTCCCTATCCCACCCCTGTTCCCGCTCTCCTTCTCTCCCTCACTCTCTTTCTCTCCTCATCACTGTCACATCTGTCCTTCGGCCACGGAAAGAGGGAAAAGAGTTAGACGGAGATGGAGAGGGAGGAGTGAAACTGACCGAGTCAGCAATTGATTGAATCGGCATTGGCTTCGTTCAATGACCCCAGCTCCGCCTTGCTCCCAGACTGCATATCCTTCCCTCCATCCGTGCCTTTATAGTACACTGAGAGTGAGAGAGAGAGAGACAGAGAGAGGAGGAGAGAGAGAGGGAGACAGAGAGAGAGAGAGAGGAGGAGAGAGAGCGAGAGAGAGACAGAGAGAGACACAGACAGAGAGGTGGAGAGAGAGAGAGAGGAGGGGGAGTGAGAAACGGAGACAGATAGGGAGATGGAGAGGGTGAGAGTGAATTTTCTCTCCTGTCTGGTTCAACTCAGCCCTGATTCTACATCTCTCCCAGTATCTCCTGCTTCTCAGCTCCCCCCGAGTTCTTTACCCACTCTATCTCTCCTCCTCCTGCACACTTATCTCTCTCCACATCTCGTCATCCCTTAGTCTCCCTCCTCCCTCGCCCCTTCCCAATTCCATCAACTGTTTCTCCCTCTTCCCAATGGCCTGGTACTTCCCCTCGCCCTCTCCCACCCTCTCCGCTGAGGGTTTGACAGTGAATCAGAGTCACCGGAAGTTGAATAAATCCGTGTCCTGCGGAAGCGACAGCAAATAAAGCCTTTCGGCTGGATGAGGAGGGCGTGGGAGGAATATGTTTCATATGAGTGATGTAGGATTGAGGAAGGTAGGGTGTAAGCAGAAGGTGAGGGGTTAGTGTGAGAGTGGTGTAAGGCGGAGGGAGTGGGGAGTAATGGAGGAGAGTGAGGGGGAGGGATAGTAGAGTTTAGGATGAGAGAGGAGAAGCGGAGAGATACTAGAGAGAGGAAGATGAGAGTGAGAAAAGTGAGAGAGAAGGACGAGATTCGGGGGAAAGCGCGAAAATAGATCCTTTAGTCCGTCTGGACAGTTCCACCCGTGTTCACAGAGCCAGTGCTGTTTGCACACGGTTGGAATTTACTCCTGTAAACCTTCTCCACCCGCGTGTTGGGTCGGAGCTGGAGAGCTTTGTGACCTGGTATCAACACTCCCACCCCCTCCATTTCACCAACACAATAGAGCTGGTGACTGACAACAGGAAGTCAGCCGGGGCGATGCAGTCATTCCTGTTTGCATCAGGATAAGGGGGTTGAGAGCTCCAATCTCCTGAGAGTGAACACCACTAACAGCCTGTCCTTGTCCAGCCACAAGGACACTATCGCCAAGAAAGCTCAGCGGCCTCTCTGCTTCTTTGAGAGGCTGAAGAAAATCGGCGCCTCCTGGACGACCATCATCTATTTTTACAGAACACATCCTGTGCGGAAACTAGTCGTGTTGTCACGGGAACAGCACTTCCCACCACCGGAAACATTTCAGAGAGTTGTGAACAAGTTCAGTACATCATGGAAACTGAGGACACTGTTTACACATCTCTCTGCCTCAATAAAACAGTCCAAGTTATCAAAGACCCCACACATGTCGAACATTCTGACTTCCTGAGAGATGGACCACTAACTTCACAATCTCCCTAATGCAGTGTTGTGATTAATTGGTCTGTATGATTCGTTAAGTTAATTAATTGTGCCACTACATTTTGCGACCCCGCACTCCCAGTCCCGAGGTGATGAATTGATCATTATGGACGGGATGCGAATCAAAAGTTATCACTGTACCTTGATTCATTGAAAGCAAATGTCCCAATTTACGCTCACCTCTCCTCTCCTCTTCTCTCTCCCCCCTCTGCCTGTCACTCTCTCTTTCTCTCTCTCCCTCGCTCCCTCTCTCTCTTTCCCTTCTCTCTATCCCTCTCCTTTCCCCTCTTCTTCCCCCCTCTTACGTCCTCACTTACCCTCTCTCTCCCCCTTTCTCCACACTCCTCCGCCGCCTATTCTGTAGCACACTAAACGGAAACAAACAAGCCTCTCACGGAATCCACAAGCCTTTATCTTCTGAGAGAACATTGAATCTTTCCAACCGACGAGCAATTATACAGCATCTGTAATCCACTGAGTGTGTAAAACCGTCATCAGAGTGCGGGGTGGGGGAGGGGTGCTGGTCTGGACGGGTGGGTGGCGGAGACAGCAAGCTACAGGAAAGGGGGAATTGGGGAGAAAACGAGAGGCAAGCGAACGGTTAGGCATAAACGGAGTAAGAGAATAAGGGAAAGATGCGGGTTAGTGACTGTGTAGGGAAGAAAGTTTGGAGGAAAGAGTGGGAGAGTGTGAAAGAGAACGGATGAGGGAAAGAGAGGAGTTGGAGTGAGGGGAGAGAGAGACGGGGAGAAAGGGAGAGAGAGGACAGTGGCGCAGAGTGGAGATCCTGGGAAGGCGTTTGGAAGAGGGTGAGTGGAACAAGGAGTGAGAAGTGAGGAAAGAAAGAGAAAGGGGGACAGAGAGTGATAGATAAGTGAACCGAGATAAGCAGTGACGGGGAATGGAAGGGCGAGAAGGGATTAAGGGGAACTGGGAAAGAGGCGCAGAGAGACTGGAAGCGTTGAGGAGGAAGAGGTGAATATAGGTGAAGGGAGAAGAGAGTAGGTGGAAGTGGGAGACAGAGTGGGAAAGAGACAGTGGGAGACAAGAGATGGAGAGAGAAGGTGAGGGAACAGGGACAGAAAGTAGAGATAGTGGAATGAGGTGCTAATGAGGACTGTGGAGTACCACTCTGGAGTGGAGAAACATCACCTTTGAACTGTCCCACACTCACCTTGAAATCACATCCTCTGTTAATTGAGATATTCACCTGGTGAACAAACGATGTCGGTTCTCTTCTCTCAGATCTCTACTCACCCTCAGTTTGCCTCTGGTCTCCCCTCAGCCCCCATCGCTGCAGAGGAAACAACTAAAGCCTCTCCAACCTTTCATTCCCTCTGATCCATGAGGCAAACCCTCCATTTCCAGAACATTAACTCTCACCCGATCCTCCCTCCGCCGTAACAAGGTTAGAGTTCCTCCTGTTGTCAACCAACGACCAGCAGTTCTGTGGTGGCGATAGAGTCACCCGGATGGTGAGATGTGTCCAGGTGCCAGGGACAGGGATGACTCCGATCAGGTCCCTGGCATTCTAAAGGGGGAGGGCGAGCAACCAGACTTGTTGGTAAATATTGGCACCAATGACAGGTAGAAAATGTCAGCAGGCCCTGAAAAGAAATTTTGTGAGTTAGGTAAGGGGTTTGGGAACCGATGTGCTACCGCCGAGGATGAGGTAGTTGGTTTGTGAACTGAGACAGTATGTTGTGAGACTGCTGGCAATGAGAGTCTGCTGATAGGGCAGCCTGGCAGTCGACAGGATGAGTTGCAATGGAAAAGACGCACAGAATCTAAAAGACTGAACATAGGACTGCAGGTATTACACGAGGAAATCTGCAGATGCTGGAAATTCAAACAACACACACAAAATGCTGTTGGATCGCAGCAGGCCAGGCAGCATCTATAGGAGAAGCACTGTCGACGTTTCGGGCCGAGACCCTTCGTCAGGACTAACTGAAAGGAGAGATACTAAGAGATTTGAAAGTCGTGGGGGGAGGGGGGAATGCGAAATGATAGGAGAAGACCGGAGGGGGTGGGATGAAGCTGAACTGGAAAGGTGATTGGCGAAAGTGATACAGAGCTGGAGAAGGGAAAGGATCATGGGACGGGAGGCCTCGGGAGAAAGAAAGGGGGAGGGGGAGCACTGAAGGGAGATGGAGAACAGGCAGAGTGATGGGCAGAGAGAGAGAAAAAAACCAAACAACTAAATATGTCAGGGATAGGGTCAGAAGGGGAGGAGGGGCATTAACGGAAGTTAGAGGAGTCAATGTTCATGCCATCAGGTTGGAGGCTACCCAGCCGGTATATAAGGTGTTGTTCCTCCAACCTGAGTGTAGATTCAACTTGTTAGTAGAGGAAACCATGGATAAACATATCAGAATGGGACTGGTACGTGGAATTAAAATGTGTGGCCACTGGGAGATCCTGCTTTCTCTGGCGGACCGAGCGTAGGTGTTCAGCGAAACGGTCCCCCAGTCTGCGTCGGGTCTCACCAATATATAAAAGGCCACGCCGGGAGTACCGGATGCAGTATACCACGCCAGCCGACTCACTGAAGTGTCGCCTCACCTGGAAGTACTGTCTGGGGCCCTGAATGGTGGTGAGGGAGGAAGTGTAAGGGCAGGTGTAGCACTTGTTCCGTTTACAAGGATAAGTGCCAGGAAGGAGATCAGTGGGAAGGGATGGTGGATAAGGATAAGGAAGCCGCGTAGGGAGCGATGTCTGAGGAAAGCAGAAAGAGGGAGGGATGGAAAGATGAGCTTGGTAGTGGGATCCTGTTGGAGGTGGCGGAAGTTACGGAGAATTATACATTGGACCTGGAGGCTGGTGGGGTGGTAGGTGAGGACAAGGGGAACCCTATCCTGAGTGGGGTGGCCGGCGGATGGGGTGAGGGCAGATGTACGAGAAATGGGAGAGATGGTTTTGAGAGCAGAGTTGATGGTGGAATAAGGGAAGCCCCTTTGTTTAAAAAAGGAAGACACCTCCTTCGTCCTTGAATGAAAAGCCTCATCCTGAGAGCAGATGCGGCGGAGACGGAGGAATTGTGAGAAGGGGATAGCATTTTTGCAAGAGACAGGGTGGGAAGAGGAATAGTCCAGGTAGCTGTGAGAGTCTGTAGGCTTATACTAGATATCAGTAGATAGTCCATCTCCAGAGATGGAGACAGAAAGATCAAGAAAGGGGAGGGAGGTTTCGGAAATGGACCAGGTAAATTTGAGGGCACGGTGAAAGTTGGAGGTAAAGTTAATGAAGTCAACGAGCTCAGCACGCGTGCAGGAGGCAGCGCCAATACAGTCGTCGATGTAGCGAAGGAAAAGACTGTTCCACAAAGCCAACAAAAAGGCAAGCACAACTGCGACCCATGCGGGTGCCCATGGCTACACCCTTGGTTTGGAGGAAGTGGGAGGAGCCAAAGGAGAAATTATTGAGAGTAAGAACAAATTCCGCTAGACGAAGGAAAGTGGTGGTAGAGGGGAATTGGTTAGGTCTGGATTCCAAAAAGCAGCGAAGGGCTTTGAGATCGTCCGGGTGGGGGATGGACGTATATAGGGACTGGACGTCCATGGTGAAAATTAGGCGGTGGGGGGCAGGGAACTTAAAATCATTGAAAAAATTCAAAGCGTGAGAAGTGTCACGAACATAGGTGGGAAGAGATTGAACAAGGGGGGATAAGACAGTGTCAAGGTATGCAGAAATGAGTTCGGTGGGGCAGGAGCAAGCTGAGACAATAGGTCTACCTGGACAGGCAGGTTTGTGGACCTTGGGTAGGAGGTAGAAACGGGAAGTGCGGGGTGTGGGAACTATGAGGTTGGTGTCAGTGGATGGGAGATCCCCAGAGCTGATAAGGTTGGTGACGGTATAGGAGACAGTGGCCAGGTGCTCCTTAGTGGGGATATGATCAAGGGGTAAATAAGAGGAGGTATCAGAGAGTTGTCGCTGTACCACGGCCAGGTAGAGGTCAGTACTCCAGACAACAACAGCTCCCCCTTATCATCGGGTTTTTATAGCGAGGTTGGGATTGTTGCGGAGGGAGCGGAGAGCAGAGCGTTCGGAAGGAGTTAGGTTGGAATTGGAACAGGGTGTGGTCAAGTCGCAACGGTTGACGCCCCGTCGGCAATTAGCAATAAAGAGATCCAGGGCAGGCAGAAGACCAGAGCGGGGTATCCATGAAGAGGAGGAGGGTGGAAGACGGGAGAAGGGGTCATCGGTGGGGGTAGGGGAGTCCTTGCCAAAGAAGTAAGCTCGGAGACGGAGCCGGCGGAAGTTGAGTTCAGCGTCATGGCGTACGTAGAACTCGCTGAGGAGTGGGTGAAGAGGGATAAAGCTGAGGCCCTTACTGAGGACAGAGCGCTCTGCCTCAGAGAGTTGAAGATCGGAGGGAATGGTAAAGACCCGGCACGGATGAGAGACGGGATCAGAGGGAGGAGGGAGGCTGGTACTGTCAGTGGAGAGGGAAGGGTTGGGGTGAGAGAAAGATGGAGCCTCTGAGGGCCGAGGAGCTGACGATGGGATCTGAGGGAGAGGGGATTGCAGAGTGGTAGTGGGGGAAAGGGAGAACTGCCTTTAATAAAGCCTGTTTGATTCATAGAGATGATTTTAGTTAAAATATTTTCAGGATAAAGTGATCGAAAATGGTGGAGATGAACAATAATAAAAATAATCCGGGATACCATAACGGGGGTAAAAAAAAGAAAAAAAGAACACCCAGATTACAAAGTCTGGAAAAAAAAAGTCGGTACCTATCGACGCAAGCCCCAGGAAAAGCATCGATGCTGTTATAGCTCCGCCTACGTGAATAATAAAAAAAAGTAATGTCTGTCTCCCTCTCCCGGACATAAATCTCATTACAGTCGACATATATTTCAGTATAGTGAACTTGAAAGGATAGTGTTTTTCCTATAAAACAAAACGACCTTCAATTTGAAAGTAACCTTCATAGTATTAGATAAGGGAAGAAAAACACATCCAAAACAATTCTTGAAATATTTGTACAAAAGGAAAACAATCGCCATCTTTAAATTATCCAATCTATCTTTAAAACAGAAGAAAAATCAAATAATTACTTAAAAGATATTCAATAAAGCATACAGAATAAAAACAAGCAATTAATTCATTTAAATGCTGCAAAAAGAAAAACGTTCTAGATAGTTCAAATCTTAACTGCACCCTATCAACTGTTCTCCCACTATATCTTCTGAGGTTAAAACCGTCCAAACCAGTCTTTTTCAAAAATAAACAAGAATTTTAAGCTAAAAACTTTCTGTGACCATCGGATCTTCCAGTCTTATCAGTCTTTACACCGCGCGACACTCAAGCCATTATAAATCATTCAAACTTCAGGCTTCAGACTCGTCGTGGTTGAAATATTTGCATAAAAGGAAAGACAATCGCCATCTTCGAATTATCCAGTCTTTCTTTAAAACGTAAAGAAATCCAAACAATTACTTAACAAAAAACTTTAAAAAATCATACAGAACAAAACAAAAGTTGGTTCATTTAAATGCTGCAGAGAAAAAACTACTAGATGGTTCAGAATTATCTAGAGACTTTTCACAGTTCTCCCGCTATATTTTCGAAGTTTAAAACCATCCGAACCAGCCTTTTTCAAAGCTAAGAATATATTTTAAGGTAAAATATTTTACCATCAAATCTTCCAATTTCATCGCTTTACACACGAGACAGTCAAATTATTATAAATTATTCAAACTTCAGATTCGCCATCGGACTCGTCAGACAAAGAGTTAATAAAACGCAATGCTTCGGCTGGATCATCAAAAATATGAACTTCAGAATTTTTAACAAAAAGCCTTAATTTGGCTGGCTATTGTAATAATGGAAACAGCTTTTTTTTTTGAAAAGCTGATTTCATAGAAGAGACAAATGCAGCACGTTTCTTAACAATTTCACTTGGAAAATCTTGGAAAAACGAACTTCTGAACCTTGAAATTGAAATAATATTTGTTTTCTTGCAAGTTTAATAATGCGGTCCTTGTCTCTAAGACGGAGAAAACGCACAACAACTTGCCTGTTTTTACCATCATCCAAAGATTTTAAAGCACCGGTTCTGTGAGCCGATTCAAGCTCCGGGGGTTGCGAACAAACTTCCGGAAATAAAGACTGAAACTTTTTCGCGAAATAATCAAGTGTGTCGGCAGATTCTGACTTCTCTTTTAATCCAACAATTCGAATATTATTCCGACGCGATCGAGCTTCCAAATCCACGATCCGTTGTTGAGCCTTTTCCAAACGAGAAGAAAGGTCAGCCGCATTTAGATTCACTTCTTTAAGATCGAGGCTCAGAGAGTCAATTTCTTCTTCAAATGTCTCCTTTAGTTGAGTTATTTCAGTGCAGATACCGGTGATTCGAGATTCCAATCTCTTGACCCAAGGGGCTTCTTCCGAGAACTCGTCACCTTTGTTTACATTTTCCGTTAGAGGGGTCGGGATTTCGTCTGGTGCTATTCGAAATAGCCATAATTGTAACTATTGTGATACAAATTCGACTGAATAAAGTTAAGATTTCAAAGTTTGAATCGGAAAAAGGAGAGATTAAAGACGGACAATAAGCAACTAAGTCTTACATGTCCGTAGCGGGAGTCGGAGTCCGGAAGGGCTTTGGATTGAATTATGGAAAGGATGTTTCCCATGGTGGGAGAGTTTAGGATAAGAGGGCATAGCCTCAGGAGAGAGAGGCGCCGTTTCAAAACAGAGATGTAGAGAAATTCTTTCAGACAAAGGGTGGTGAATTGGTGGAATTTCTTGCCACATGCCGATGCAGAGCTCACGGCGTTGGGTGCATTTCAGGCAGACATTGATAGTTTCTCGATTGGACATGGCATCAAAGGTTCAGGGGAGAAGACCGGTAGCTGGGGTTGAGGAGGACGGAAAGAAGGGATCAACCATGAGTGAATGGTGGAGCAGACTCGATGGGCCGGATGGCCTGACTCTGCTTCCATGTCTTATGGCTTTATGGAAATGAGAATTGAGCAGGAGACTGCAAGACTTTGTCTGAGTTTTATATTTGGACGGTCGGTCCTGGTACGGGTGGGAACCCACAACGCCGTATTTGTAACCCTTTATTATCTAATGTTATGATTAATGATATTCTCTCTGAGACAGACACTGAGGTATGTAAATCACTATATGCAGATGATGGAGCTCTATGTGTTAGAGGCATAAATTGCAAGTATACTGTATATTGGATCCAATTAGTAGCTAATAATTTTGAACAGTCGGCAAATATATGAGAATTTAAGCTTTCGGTCGCTTCTGAACAAGTTGTGCGTTTTATAAATGTGATTAATAGGCATGCAGTTGATTTGAAATGATACGGTCAAACTCTTCAAGACGTGACAGCGGGAAGATTTCCAGGCATGTGGATGGATGATCAGCTGGCATGGAAGCGTCATATCAGAAAATAATAACATTAAATATTCTCTGTTGTCTATATGGGTATTCTGGGGAGCTACATGAATATCATTGTGGGCCATGTTCATTTGTTTAATTCGATCTGTTCTTGATTATGTCTGTGTGACTTGTAGATCAGCGCATCTTCAATTTTAAAGTGTTCGGAAGTGTTCTGGTGCAATAAGGTGGTCCCCTGTTTCAGCTTTACTGGTTGAAATGAGCCAAGTGTAATTGCGGAGATTGCAGTTGATATTAACAAACTGGATTCATTAGACGGGACAAATAAATTACCATCCTGTTGAAGTTGTGTTCGAGGACGGTTGGCAACATCACACGAAGAGTGTTTTCAAGTTTAGGTGGCTGGGATCTTATCGCGCTGGGAAGATGGGAATGTGGGATTATACAATATTCCCCAATATCACGTTCTCTGAAACCCCATCTTGTTCTGCCTCTGACTACCTGAATTTAGGTCACAGAACTTAAGAAGTCTAAGAATTCTGCAATGTCCGAGAGTCTGTTGATTCATCAGTGTATTTCGGAAAACTATTATGATATATTAACTGTTACAGAAGAATCAAAAGATAACAACTGAGATGTTCCTCTGGCTGTTTCTCTGCCTTAATTAAAGGTAACGACAACGACACAACTTACTAACCATTATATCAGTACATAGAGAAGAATTTGTTGCCATCATTTTAAACTTACACTGGGTGGAGGAAATTTGTCCGTGTAAAGCTCTAATTTATTCACATGCCTTTTCGGTATTGATGATTCTTAAAGCAATTTATTCTAGCGGTCGGTCAGATTTACTGTTGGAAACTCATTGGCCCACTTCTTATGAGTTTTATGGGTCTTCTTATGGGTCTCAACCTGCACGGAGAGGTTGAGATACAAAAACTGATACAATTCCAGCTGTGGATAAAGACCTTCCATCCGGCAAATCAGAAGCTAAGGGGTTGGTGGGATTGAGAATTGTAGCAAAACTGTTGGGATAATGAGCATAAAGGAAACACCACTGCAGAATGTGTAACTGTTAGCTTAATGAGGAAACGGAGTAAAACAAAAAGGGAAAAGATTTTATTCAAAAAAGAAGCAGTGAAGGTTTTATTTTCTAATTCTCTGCACCACACACCGGTCCAGTTAGTGGCGGGAATCTGACTTTAATTTGATCTGTCAAACGCCTTTTAACCAAACCCCGCTCCATTTCATTACATTAGCAAATCATTTAAGGGGAAGGCGGAGAGTAGTGTGATTGACATTGGATTAGGCAGCCAGTAATCGATTAGATCCCTGCCGTTTTGTGGTCTGAAAGGTTGATTGGCCGCAAAGGGAATAGATGGACATATGCACAGACCAATGGCTGGACAGCGTTGCTGTGTATGTCTTTGACTGACATCTGGCAGGTCCAATGCGGTATTGAGTCTCCAGGACGGTGCCTTGCCCCTCACAAAACACATACTATCCTAACTTTTCAGAGCTGCCGGTCGATGCGATAACCTGCCGGGAATAACACCTGGGTGATCAGGGGGTGAATGTGAGGAGCTGGAACCCTCACTGCAACCGCCTTTGGCTTGTGCTCAGGACGCGGCTTTATTAATGAACTGAAGCACAGAGGTGACCGGATATTTCACCGCGCTCATCACCTGCTCCCTGAATTTCGACTGAGTCACCGCGTAAATAGTTGTGTTCGTACAGCAGCTGAAATTCCTCAACAAAAACCCGACGTAGATGAAGATCACTTCAGAATCATTGAATTCGAATCCTTTCCCTGAGACCTGATAATATATGACATTTACAACGCATGTCATCCACAGGAGGATGAAGCTGCCGGAGAGGGTGAAGAGTAAAACCACAGACCTCCTCCTGCTCTCCATCTCCGGGTCACTGCGGTTCTCCCCCTTGCTCTGACACTTCAGCCCCTTACGGACCCGACTGGCCACTAAAATGTGTCTGACTGTCAGAGCGTTGAGCAGCAGGATCCCAGCGAAAGGGAGGACCGGAGTTAAAACCGTATCGAACCAGTCATATCCCACCCACCAGGGGTCAGTGAAATAATTGTCCTTGGTAATACAGAGCCACGGTACATTGTCGATGATCACCCAGGGTTCCCGTGTGAAGTATCGGGGAACGTTTCTCAGACAGGACAGTACGCCGGTTGTTGTTAGAACCACAGCCGCAGTTTTCCCGGTGCAATATTTTGTTTGCAGTTTCTGGCAGCAAATGGCGACAAACCGGTCAAAGGTGAAAGTGACGGTGAACCAGACAGAACAGTGTGTGGCTGTGAAGCTCAGTACATCGATAACACTGCACACAGGGGTGATGTCCAGAAAACTCCACGGGAAGTAATACCATCTGATTCGAACCAAAATGACCTGGTTGACAATGGTCAGTAGATCCGCCGCTGCCATGCCCACCAGGTAGCGAGTGGTGCAGGTAGAGAGGCCGCACTTTCCCCGGGACAGGATCACAATCGCCAATACATTGACTGGAGAGAGAGAGGGAGAGAAACAGACACTGGGCATTACTTGACACATTCTCCGGGAATTAACACCGGATCGAGTTGCAGCTAAAGATGTCTGTGAACGGCTGCTAATCTAGCACCAGACACGGGTCACACTATCTCTACTGTTTTCTTCAGTGTGGAGATAAAGCAATGTGTGGGCAATCGTCGACGATATAAACGAGCTGAATGAGCAACAACGATCGCTGCTGATCCCGATTCCAGTCGCTGATGGGGCCGGTTTCACTGACTTAACCGTGACTGACCAGGACTCTGGAAAATCAGCATCTGATGTTTCCAAGATGAGATACAGAGGGGAGAAAAACACTGAAAACACTGGAAACAGTATTAGCAAACAGAGACTAAGTGACTCAGTTAACGGATTAAGTCTACACCGCAGTTCAATTCGACAACACACGTGAGCAGATCCCTGGACACCGGAACGGGTGATCAGACCAAACTATTGACCAAAAGGCAGCGGGATACGATTGTGACATACTCCACAGGGAGACGCGAAACACAGCACCAGGGTCTCTCTTTGATCAATAACTCAGAAACAGTGAACCTGCCAATGAAACCCCCGCCCCCCAGTCACACCTTCCCGGACAGCTACCTGTCCTCAGTACTGGGACAAATCTGGACTAGGTGTCATTAAAGGCAAGAACAGCGTTTGAGTCGATCCCGTGAGTTAGAGGAGAGACAGAGGTTTAGTTCCCTTTGTCATTGAATAGGAAAAATCGGAAAGTCTAATTGACAGGATCGATATCTCTGACGGATATTTGTGCAATGATCATCAAGTTGGAAGATTGTAAAATGATCATGAATAGGTTCACTCCGGTAACAATCAGAAATTCCAAACATGAATCCCTCTGCTCACTCACCGGGAACTCCAACAACGACAATGAACACGTACATTACTTTCTGCACTCTCATGTACATATCCAACGATGCAGACATTTTCTCTGTCCAGTGATTTGGCCCCCCTGTGTTACACGCGATCTCTCGGAATGAAATGCTGAGGCAGCACATGCCTCGGGTTTTTAATACAATTCAGTGACTCCACAGGGACAGAGTTCAACAGATTTAAAAATAAAGATTTTAAATTATTTACAAATCGATTACATCAGACACTTGAAATTCCCGCGGTGACGGATGGCGATTAAACTGTTCAATTAATATGAAGACCATTGGGAGCTAATTTGTCCCAACGCAGGTGACTGAACCGTCCGAGTTATCTTATCAATTAAATGTGCTTCCAGTGTAAATATGCACTTCAAAGTAACCATTTATCAGACACAAAATATTGAAGTAAATTATACCATTGTAGCTTGTGAAATTGTATTCAATCACGAACACTACGCCAGCTGGTGTTGTCGTGGGATCAGCGCCGGACTTCGTAGCGAAGGTTCCAGAGTTCGAATCCAGCTGGCTGCAAAAAAACCTTTGTGTGTCTGTGTGTGGGTAGACCGACTGTCTCTGCCTGACCCTGCCGGACTATACACGTGCCCATCTCCAATTCACTTTATCCCCTTGGTTTAGTCCCTTCTCATCTGTCTCCAAAACTGCACAGTCCCAACCCTTCACAAAATGGCTGCCTGAACAATAAAAAAAAGACAAGAACAGAGAGCATAATTCAAATTGCAGTATCGCTGAACTCCGCCATAGCGATAGAGTAGAAGAGGAGGGTCTGAGTCTGGGGCAGATTTCCACCAGGCCTATCGTAGTTCAGACCCTTCACTGTCCCCTGCTGTCACTGGCAGACGAACCTGTCGGTCAAATGAGATGATTAGTTAATGTGAATTTCAGTCATGGAGAGAGGTGGGAATGTGAAAACAGCAACTATGTTGCCTTAGGAAAATAGAGTCGGATCAGTTCAACAGGTTAAAGTACAGTTGGGTGTGTCTTATGCAGAGACCTTGCAAAAAGTTGCTCTGATTCTAAATGGATGCCCCTCCATTCCGAGACTGTGTCCTCTAGTCTTACACTCTCCTACCAGAGGTATGATCCTCTCCACAACGACTCTGTCAGAGACTTTCACCATTCGATAGGTTTCAATCGGGTCACCCCTCATTCTTATGAATCCCAGTGAATGCGGATCGAAAGCCATCGAACCTGGAATCACGTTCGTGAACCTCGTTGAACCCTCTCCAGTTTCAGCACATTCTTCTGAAGATAAGCGGCCTAAACCTGTTCACATTACTCCGTTTCAGGCCACACCAGCACTTTATAAAGCCGCTACATTACATCCTTGTTATTTGTAGCTACCTTCAAATAAATGCTAATATCGCCTTTTCTTTCCTCATCACACACTCGAACTCTGAAATAACCTTGAGGGAATCCTGCACAACGAGTCCCAGTTCTCTGTGCTTGTCCGTGTTTTGCATTTTCTCTCCACTTAGAAAGTACTCAACCCTTTCATTTCCTCTACAAGTGTGAATGACCATTCACTTCCTGGCACTGCGTTCCATCTGCCACTTCTTTGTCCATTTTCCTCATCTGTCAGTCTTTCTGCAGCCTCGCTCCGTCCTTAAAACTATCTGTCGCTCCACCCATCTCCGTATTGTCTGCAAACGTTGCAAGAATGCCATCAATTAGATCATCCAAATCATTGACATATAACGTGAAAGAATTATCACAACACAGTCGTCTGTCGAACAACACTTCTCACTGGCAGCCAGCCGGAAAAGGACCCTCTCTTCCCATTCTTCGTCGCCTGCTAGTCAGCTACTGCTGGAATTATTTTTGTTGTATTTTATTCCCTCTCTGATGCTGGCTTCGACTTCTCTTGTCAGCCACGGTTGTCAATCTGTGTTATTCTTTGCCAGAGACGTCATTCGGTGTATTTAAGGCAGAGGTTGATAAATTCTTGTTTAGTCAGGGCAGGAAGGGCGACGGTGAGAGGGCAGGAGATGGGGGCTGAAAGGGAGAATGGAACAGCCACGATGAAAACGCGGACTTCATGGGTCAAATTTCCCGATTCTGCTCCTGAATCTTATGGTCTTGTGAAGGCTGAACAGCGAGATGCTGTGGTCCATATAGGTACCAATGCCATCGGTAGGAAGAGGGTCAATATTCTTCAAAGTGAGTTCAGGGAGATGCGTGCAAAGTTAAATGGCGGGTATTACAGGGCTGTGTCCTTAGGATTGCTACCCATGCCTCAGTACCAGTGAAATCAGAAGTATGAAGAGTATACAGTTTAACGTGGGGCGATAGAGTTGGTGCAGACGTGAGAGCTTCAGATTTTTGGATCATTGAAGTGCATCACCATACGTGTCCTGGCACTGTATTCCATCTGCCATTTTTTCCCTCTTTTTCCTCATTTGGCTGAGTCCCTTTGCAGCTTCTCTGCTTCCACATAGTTACCGACCTTCATATCGTCCGCAAACCCTGCGACAACGCTACCTGCACCTTCACCGACCTTCATATCGTGCTCAAACCCTGCGACAAAGCCATCATCCGATTCACTGACATATAATGTAACAGTGATCGGTCCCAACACAGACGTCTGTGGAACAACACCAGTCACGGTAGCCAAACGAGGAAAGGCTCCTTTACTTCAAACACTTTGCATTCTGCTAGTCAGACAATGCTGGAATCTTCCCTGTTTGTTAAGCAGCCTCATGTCCGGCACCTTGTCACCCTCGGGATCTGAACCAAGTAGCTGATAGATTGCGGAGGCGTTAATAATGATCTTTCCAGAATCGGTAGGTTCTGGCGAAGTACCAGATGACTGGAAAATGGCAAATGTTACTCTGCTATTTGAGAAGGGTGGAAGGCGGCACAAATGAAACTATAGACCCGTTAGTCTGACATCAGTGTTTAGAAACTTGTTGGGAACGATTGTTAGGGATAAGATCATGGAGTACCTGGAGGCACATGACGAGATAGGCCAAAGGCAGCATGGGTTCCTGAAGGGAAAATCCAGCCTGATAAAGACCTACTACAATTTTTGAGGTAATTACAAGCTCATAGACAAAAGAGATGCAGTAGATATGGTGTATTTGGAAATTCCTAGCAAGATTGGAGTCCATGGCAATGCAACCAGGCCAGACTGGAAAAATCGTCTAATGATGCGTTTTGCGTGGAGCTGATGAGTAAAAAAAGCTACGACCTCGTTCATGGGGCTGTATTACAGAGAACTCAACACCCCGACGGATTTAGAGGAACTAATTTGCAGAGAGATCGTAGATCTCAAGAAACATAAGGTTGGTGTTATAGTGGGATATTAGTTCCCATGCAGTTCAGATGCAAATCGTCCCTTCTGTGCAGGTCCCAAAATGTTCCCTTACACACATCTGTCAGCTGCTGTCTATCACAGAGACTGGGAACAAACTAAAACCTTTCTGGTTGACTTCCAGCAATTCGTGGTTTTCCAGAAGTGACTGTGCTGGGACCATTTCTTTTTAACCTCTTTCTCAGTGACTTGGATGACGCACTTGATGGGTTTGTGGCCAGAATCGTCAGACTGTGAGATCACTGTGCGTGAATGGGAATAGATGGACATATCCAGAGAGCAATTATTCGGTGGCATTCCGAAATAGTTCATTGACTGACATTTGGCAGGCCATTGAGGAACTGAGTTAGATTCAATTTTGTTATGAACATGGAAATAACTGCAACTGGAGAGAGTGCGATACTTGATCTACGATTAGAGAATGAGAGAGGGCAGTGGCTAAAGTTTGTGTAAAGAACACTTTGCATCTAGTGACCATAAGGTCATTTATTTCACGGTAAATACGCATAAAGTTAGGTCTGGTGTGCGGGCGAGAGTCTAAATTGGAGAAAGGTCGATTTTAATGGAATCAGAAGTTATCTGTCAAGTTTGGATTAGGACAGGCTGTTTTCTGGCAAATGTGAACTTGGGAAGTAGGTAGCTTCCAAAAGTATAACTTTGGAAGTAAAAGTCTTATATATGTCTGACTGAATAAAAGGTAAAGTTGAAAGATTTAAAAGGAGGTTCACAGCAGGTATAAGCAGGCCGGAACAAATGTGGTGCTCATGGAGTATAAAAATGGAAGGGAACATAAGACACTGACGCAACAGCAATTGGCATTTTTACGACAGTTAATTGAAGCATCCAGACAGCACACCGTGATTTCCATTTAACTAATTATATTAATTCTAAAACAAATTGACTGCACCAGTGACTATTTGGTTTGTCATATTAAAGGGGTGAATATCAAATTTTAGACATCACTTCCTTTTTGACACGAGATCGTCTTTCTGTTATTCAGTGTCAAAAAGCCAAATTAAACCACTGTGGATTAATGTTGTAAAACGATAAAGCATGAAAACTTCGAAAGTGGGTATGAATACTTTTTTAAAGTGCTGTAAAATACAGAGAATGGTGCGTACAATTAAGAAACATTAGGACCAATGTTGTCCTTGATTCTGGTGCTGTGTGTTCTCACTCCTTTATGTCTGCTGCCCAATGGAAGGTGTGAGAAGACAGAATGACAGGGTGGAAAGGGTCTTTGTTTATGTTAACTGCTTTCCAGGGGCAGCTAGAAATGCAGCTGGAGTCAATGGAGGGGAGTAATGTTTCTGTGACAGACAGTGCTGAGATCACAAAATCCTTCTCTGACATGACTTCACAAATTGCCACACCTCACTCATCTGGACTGAACACCATTTGCCATTCCTCAGCCTACTCAACAAGCTGATCAAGAATCACTTGTATCAGAATCTGAATCGGGTTTTTTTTAATCACCTGTATGTGTTGTGAAATTTGGAAACTGTTACCATCAGGTAGGAGGAACGGAAGCCTGAAGGCAAACACTCATCGATTCAGGAACGGCTTCTTACCCTCTGCAATCCGATTCCTGAACGGGCATTGAAACCTTGGACACTATAATTGTTATTATTATTTTATTCTGTTTTCTCCTTCCATACTATGTATCGCAGTGAACTGCTGCTGCTAAGCCAACAAATTCCACGACACATGCCAGCGGTAATAAACCTGATTCTGATTTGTTAACTTACCAGCAGCAGTTTCATCCAATACATGAAAACATAGAAAGGGAAAAAACAAAACAAGTAAAACAATAACAGTAAGTATATATGCATATTTAAATGATGAAATAAGCTGCAAATACAAAAATAATATATATTATAAAAGTGAGGTGGTGTTCATGGATACAATGTCCATTTAGGAATCGGATGGTCGAGGGGAAGAAGCTGTTCCTGAATCACTGAGTGTGTGCGTTCAGGCTTCTGTATTTCTTTCTTGCCTTTAACAATGAGAAGAGGGCATGTTCTGGGGGATGGAAGTCCAGCATTATTGACGTCGATTTTCTGATGCATCACTACCTGACGATGTCTTGGATGCTACCGGGGCTCGTACCCAAGATGGAGCTGACTAATTTTATAACTTCTGGAAGCTGATTTTGGTCCTACGCAGTAACTGCCCCCTTTCCACCAAAGAGTGAATCAGCCTGTTGGAATACTCTTCACTGTACATTGAGAGAGGTTTTTGAGCGACTTCCATTACTAGTTCTCAAAGAGAACTCTTGTAGGCCAACCAAATGGTTCACTGTTGCTCAGTGATAAAATACAAAAAAAATCATGTGCACGATTAAGAAACATTAAAGAATAGTATAAATACTTGAGTCATGAGTATCATGATGAGGTCTGCTGAATAGAGACGTTTATACACATGCTGTCCTCAATAATTCAAAGAGATTGAAGGATAAAGTTGCAGGGTGATAAAACGTGGCAGGAGCACTTGGAAAGAAAAATAAATCCCGACCGGAGAAAACAGCATCTGTTCTTTCAGCACTGTTCTCCAGCAGTTTAAGGACTGAGTCCAGTCGGAACATAACTCACAAGTGTTCTTGAACGTCAGGTATTAACCCCTACCTACCAACAACCAAGCATTGCCATCCTGGTCCCTTTCATGATGGCTTATTTAGAAGCATGTGACTTCCCTCCCAGAGATGATAGGTGATTGTGCACTCAACTCTTGAAGGCTTGGACCCCATCGTCGGAGATGTTTCCAATCACAGCATCTGGAAGGCTGTTGCCAATTCTGATAGCACAGTGAAGTAAGTTTCTATCCAGTGTGCAGATTCTCGCATTGGGCACAGAAAAGGCATGAGCAGGCACAGATAAATTTGAACGTGTGGCGCGCCGTCTCTCATGAGATGAAAGCAGCATGGCGCGAAGGTCTTCAGGGCTGCGGCTGGTGGGCATTTTGCACAGCACATTGAGAAATCACATCTTTTCAAACTCTGATGGAATATAGCTGCTGTCTTGTCTTCTTTACAGTTACATTGTTATTTTGGGGCAAGGATAGATCCTCAGAGATCCTAACTCCCAGGAACTTGAAACTGCTCACTCTCTCCTATTCCGATTCCTCTATGAGGATTGTTTCGTGTTCCCACGTCTTACCCTTGTATTTGTTAATAGCTTCTTCATTCTTTCTATTGGTTTGAAGATAGTAATGGGAATGCATGGTCAAGTTCAGAGTTTAGGGATCTATTCAGGAGAAAAGGTGAATTTTAGTGGATTTGCGTGGATCTAGTAGAGGTGGAGTGAGAGAATCTCTATGACAGAAAATGAACAGATGGCAAGTGGGAGTTTTTTTTATATGAGTGTGATTGCAGCTGTCCAGAAGAAGCATGTTCCTGTTAGAGTGAAGGATAACCTGGCAAGTTGAGGGAACCTTGGCCAATGAGAGATATAAAAGCTCCGGTTAAGAAATAAAGGAAGCAGACACTGGGTGTAGGAGGTCAGATTCGGGCAAATCACCTGATGAGAATAGCAGTTATTAAGAATACTCTTAAGAGAGAAACCAGGAGGACAGGCGAATGATATGTGATTGATCAGGTAGGTCAGAAAAATACCAAGAGGTTCTGTAGCTATGTTAGGAGTAACAGTGTGGCTTGGGAGAGAGAGGTCCCATAGTGAACAGCAGGGTCTCCATGTCCTGAGCCACAGGGAATGGGTGGGAACATGAATCAATCAATGATTTCTACTTTGTGTTTACTGAGTACAATATCATGGTTGCACAATGGATAATGCAAACTCGTGGAATTGATTTGGAGGACATTCATATTACCAGCGAGCAGTTATGAGCAGCCTACACTGCATTAAGGTGGATGAATCATCAAGGCCTGACCCACTGCTTTGTGGAAGGAGAGAGAAAATTGTTGAGGTCTACTGAAGGTTGCCCCAGTGACTGAAGAGTGGCTAATGTTGTTTTACTGTTTAAAGAGCTGTCAGGGACAAGCCTGGGAACTGCAGGTCAGTCAGCCTGACTTCAGTAGTTCGGACGCTACTGGAGGGGATTCCGGGGGACAGGAATCACCTGTATTTGGATGGACAGTGTCTGATTAGCAGGAGTCAGCGTGGCTTTGTTTGCAGGAAGTTGTGGTTGATGGATCTACAGAGATTTTTGTAGATTTACAAAATCTTATTAACAGAGGTGAATAAAACTGTTTCTGAGAATGCAGGCTGGGGATTAGTGATCTGCTCCAGAGGGCAGAGCTGTGAGTCTTGTTGTTCATTATTTTAACAATGTATTTGCATGTAAATGCAAAAGACTTCTTCAGTAAGTTCGGACATGTTGTTGATAGTGAATAATATTTGCATAGAGATCCTGATCAGTTAGGGAAGAGGGCCAGAGTGGCAAATGCCTCACAACACAGATACAGATGTGAGAGATATTTGTGAATTCTGTAGCAACTTCTCTATTTCTGCATAAATTTGATCTAAATGTGATCAGATCTTCACCTAAGTCCTAAAACTAGATAACGAGTAGTCAATTAAATTAATAACACCAACACATTATACTTCTTCATTTATTTATTGAGGTAAATGATCCATGAGTCGTGGGTCTCTAAAACTGGTGGCAGTGTACACAGGGTGGTGAGGAAATCCTCTGGCATGAATCCTTCATCAGTCAGGGCACTGAATACAAGAGTTAGGATGCATTCTCACAACTATACAATATTTTGTTGAGACCGTAGTTGGAGTGTTGCTCAGCAACAGAAAGGATGTTATTCAGCTGGAGAGGGTGCAGTAAAGATTCACAAGGAGCGACTGGGACTGAGTTACAAGGAGAGACTGGAAAGCCTCGGTCTGTGTTCCCGGAATGTAGAAAGCTGAGTGTTGAGCGTATAGAAGTGTATAAACTCCTTACGGACATAGCTGATAAAGTGAATGGCTGCAGTCTTTTTCAGAACAAAGGCCATCTAAAACTAGATGGAGTTGATCTGTGGTGAGAGGAGAATGATTTAAAGGACAGGTGTGGATAAACTTTTTTGCACATTCCTCTTCCCATCTTTTACATTCCCCCCTAGTCACATGTGAACCATCTACACCTGGAGTGAGGAATCTCTAGTGCTGTCCATCTTCCACTCAGCTATAGAAATGCACAGGACAAAAACGCGGCTATACTGACCAAGGTGTGTATCCCAGGGTTCCATTTAACCTGTCTTTGGTCCATTTCCCTCTCAACCTCTCCGATCCATTCACCTGCCCGAATGTCTGCTAAACATTGTGATTGTGTCTCCTCTGCAGCGTCTTCTGTCAGCTCGTACCATTCACCCACCACTGTCTGTGTGGAAGAGGTTGCCCGAGTGTCCTTTTGATCTTTCCCCTTTCAGAACATTCTGCCCTTTCCCAGCTTAGCGAATTTCATCCTTTAAATGAGCCACCAGAACTTCCCACTATACATTGTGGTCTCACCAATGACCTGTACTCTCACAACATGAAGTCCCATCTCCTGTACTCCAAACTCTAACTGATGAATGCCTTCTTCACCACCCTATCTACACTTCCAGAGCACTGTGTACTTGTAATTCTTGGTCTGTCTATTCTCTAACATTCTTGAGGATCCGACTAACTGCCACAGATACTCCTGTCGGTGCCCCCTGTTAAATAGTTTTCTGTCACTGGGACTCACTCAGAAAACTGAACAGTGCGGTACAGGAACAGATCCTTCTTCCCACCATGTCTGTGCTGAACACAATGCTACATTAAACGGAATCTCTTCTCTCCCTTCAATGTCACTATCATCTCTGCTTCCATCAGTCCCCATGGCTGCCCATCCCGAGCCCCACCATTCTGTAAATAAAACCGATCTACTACTTGCCCTGTTCACCATCTTTAAATGATCACCCTGTCACTGTAAAGGCAGCCTTCTTGAATTTGACATTTCCACCCTGGGAAAATGACTCTGACTGTTTCCCTTATCTACAACTGCATAGTTTTATAAACTTCGGTCAGGTCCCCCCTCAGCCTCCTTCACTCCAGCGAAAGCAGCCCCAGAGTGTCTGATCTTTACCTGTAACACAAGACCCCAGTCCAGGCAACATTTCTGTGAATCTTTTCTTCACCTTTCCAGCTTAATCACTTCTTCCTTATTTTGCTGACCAGAATTGCACAGGTTACTGCAGCTGTGATTTAATTAATATATTGTGCAACTGTAATGCAACTCCTCTGCTGCCAAAGGGAGGCATGCTGTTCACCTACTTCACAACCATGACAATCTGTGTTGTGACTTTTCGGGAACTATGTACCTGTATCCCAAGATCTCTCTGTTCACTAACACTTCACCCGACATTGTGTATGTCCTGGCCTGCTTTACCTTCCCAAACTCCATCGCTGTGCACTTGACTGACACTGTAACAACACTTCTCCGTCTCTCTGCACCAATCACACAGAGATAAATGTCCATCAACCGTTCTATGCACCTGTCTGCTGTTTGTGTGTAACTTGTAAAGACCTGGACCTCTCCGTACTTCACTCATGTGCTGTTTTTCTCCATATAATTAATCATCTGCGTTTTGATTCTTTCAAACACTGAACACGCCATCGCTTTTTACCACATTAAGCTCCATTTTCCAAATACTCTCTCTTTTACCCAACGTCTCTATATCCTGTGGCAGAGACCAAATGTCCCATCACAACATTACCCCCACCACATCCTATGTCATTGACAGACACCCTTGGACACCTCACACTTTGTCCCCTCGTCCGGGTAATGTATATCAATTGTGAGTAATTGACGGCCCTCAACTTACCCCTGCTCCCTTAGAAAACCCATTCCCAACCCAAGCTTCGCCCACTCCACCAACATTTTAATATTGATAGTGTGTAACTGAGGGTGGATTTGATCCATGGGATATTCCAGTAGTTACATCCTCCAATCCGGAAACAAATCTGTTAACTGAGTTTCTGTCTTCTATGTAAAAACCAGCCTTTTATTCTTGTGAACTCGTCTTGTGATTTCTTGTGTTGAGCACCAGCCTTTCATGTGGCACCTTATTAGATGTATTCTGAAAATCCAACCACATCTATAGATTAATTTCTAGCACCTAGACAAATTCTCTTCATGTTAATTAAACATGAGTTGCCTTTCACTCAATGAGCTGACAGGGTCTCCAATTGGGTCAAAGACTGGGAAGTTAATGATGAAACATTTGGACACTGGCCTTCATCAGTCAAGCCACAGAGGATAGTGGTCGGGGTGTTGTGTTGCAGTTGTATAAGATGTGAGTTTACATTGAAATATCGTGTTTAGTTTTGGACACACTGTCTCCGGAAAGATGTCACTAAGCTGGAAATAAGGCAGGGGAAGTTTACAAGGCCATTGTTGGGTCACAAATGACTGAGTTATGAACAGGTTAGGATTGTTTTCCTTGGAATGCGGGAGAACGAGGGGCAATATTATAGAGGTGTATGAAACAAGGAAGTTCGGAAATAGTGTGGATGCATAGAGACACTACATAGAGAAACAGGGATGTGGAATCCGCTACCACAGGGCACCAGGTTGTGAGAGGGCAGAGATTAAACAGGAATCTGTTGCTCTATGTCTCTCAGTCAGACGGCGGTCAGTTTCGCACATCATGCCCACTGGGGCACAGACCACTGCCCCGAGCTCTCTGTGCTGTGCCAGTCTTTCACGCTGTCCCCAGGTGCAGCCAGGCTTCGTGGTGGATACATCCTTTCTCAGAGATGAAGACTTTGGAGCTTCTGTGGCTCCGGGTTTTTGTGGGACTGGATTGCTGGAGTAACGATGTCCAACTCTACTCCATTTGCATCCGGGCTTCGGTCAGTGCTGGAACACTAATGCCACTCTCCCGGTCAGCCTGCAACCATCTCCCTGCAATAGCTGTAAGATCAAACACGTTTCTCACAGTACAACGCATTCATTCACCCTATCTAAACCCTTCATAATTTTGCATACCGCCGTTAAAGTGCTCTGTGTTAACATCCCGTGAAACATCAAACTAGCCCTTTCCCCCTGTCTCCTACTACCACATTTCAGGCTGCAGCAGTACATGCTGAGGGACACACTGAGGCTCGGTGTAGCCGACTGTGTTCCTGCAGAATGATGTGAGTAGAGATGTGCACAGTCCAGCTCTCATCAGCCTCATCAGAGAGTACATATCTGTATTGTAAACCATTTGTCACTCTGTGTCCCTCTTCCCCAAATGATCAGTGTCTCCATGTCCTCTATAATAGCCTTCATGAACTGGTGTTTTACTCTCTAATCTCCCGGACCCTATTGAATGTCGCTCAGGTGGTAATGCAAAGATCCTCTTTCCTCGTTCTACCTATGCTGTCGGTGCCCACATGCACCTCCCACTGCAAGTTCCTCTACAGGGCAGATAAGGCGTCCCGAACCCGGGCATAGACAGGCAACACAGTCTGTGACTCTCCCACCATATCCAGGGTACATCAGTAAGCAGGGGCTACAGCATGCTCAGGTGTAACCTGCAGGCTAGTGGTGGGAGGGAGCGCCTCACGTCTATTCTATTAGGTCTACCGACACAGAAATAATTCCGGACATTGTCCGTGGAGGAGTGGGAAAGAAAACCTACAATATGAAAAGAGATGCAGCTTGTGTTCAGTGATGCAGATAATGAAACACACTGGGGAACATAAAAATATCGAGTCTCCATCACTTACAGCTTTACACAGCTGCTTCTTTTTCTGATCTCGCATACCGCCAAGAACAGAATAAATAAATATAATTGTTAAAACATCGCGCATGGAGGTAAGCATACGTATAACGTAGTTAAGCAATCAACAATATTGTGAATAATGCTGCAAATAAACGTTCAGGTTGATGTTGTTCCGAGCAGGCTGTGCACAACAAAGAGAATTATTGCGCATCACAAATCAGATTAATTACAGTCAGAAATAGATGTTGTTAACCCGTTGTAGTTCAGCACATGCAGAAATACGGGATACACCACATGTCGGTATAAAATGAAAATAGGACATATTATTATCAAAGGTTTTGTAATAATTATATTTGTTGCTCTGATAGGAGTAAACATTCCAACGAAGATTTCTCCGCAGAAGGGGAAGGATGTGAAACACAGACTTGATGAATCTGCCCAAAATCTCCACTAGTCACACTCAGACTCTTCTCTCTGACCTCCTGGAGAACCACTTCCTGGATTGGAACTGCAAGACAGCGGACACGAACAGACACATTGAGTGAGAAGCGGGAACGTCAGAACGGTTACGGGCTCTTGTATTCAATATGCAAAATGGTCTGTACTTTCAAAGCACGTGACTGACCTCTCCGATGTCGTCATTGCTTCTCTGGATCTCAGCTCACTGAACTGAGATGATGATATCACTGCAGGCCAAGATGCCGAAGTCATTACTATTCCACGCGCACCGTTGACCATGATGATAATGTTGCCTCTGGAGCCTTAACCCTGACCACAGTGGTATCGTTACTGTGTGTCCTGGTCATTCCCAAGACACCCATATTTGAAATTCCTACCCTCTGCGTAGAATTCAATTGGAGAATTATCCAATGAGAGTTCCCTGCAGTCAGCTTATCGCGATTATCTAACTCAAAGGCACCTATAAATGGTGTACATCATCTATTCTCAACGGGATCCATATGGCCCCCTTGGGGGCCCTGGCACACTTGAAGGGGGCCACCGACTGAAAACTGTGAGAAAGGGAGCCCCGAGGGTTTATAGAGGCCCTGATAACTGAACCGATGAAATACCGAAGCAGCAAACTTCACTGGAGTCAATAGTTTCCCTCCTATTTATAATATCTTTACAACACACCATTTGAAATCAGCACAACTGGTACATTCCTGTGTCTAATGACATTTGAAATATTTCAGTCAGAGCCCCTGTGGAATATTTCTACACTAACTTCTCTCAAGGTCATAGGGAATATCCTGTCAGGTTCCGGAGACTTATCCACTTTTATATTCTATAAAAGTGCCAGTACTTCCTCTTCTTTAATCACCATATTTTCCATAACTACCCTACTTGTTTCCCTTACCTTACACAATTCAATATCCTTCTCTTTAGTGAATACCGAAGAAAAGAAAACGTTCAAAATTTCCCCCATCTCTTTTGGCTCCACCCATAGCTGTGCACTCTGATTCTCTAAGGGACCAATTTTATCCCTCACTATCCTTTTGCTATTTATATAACTGTAGAAATCCTATGGATTTATTTTCACTTTACATGCCAAAACAACATCATATTCTCTTTTAGCTTTTCTAATTTCTTTCTTAAGATTCTTTTTTACATTCTTTATATTCCTCGAGCACCTCATTTACACCATGCTGCCTGTATTTATTGTAGATCTCTTCTTTTTCCGAACCAATTTTCCAATATCCCTTGAAAACCACGGCTCTCTCAAACTTCGAACCTTTTCTTTCAACCTAACAGGAATATAAAGATTCAGTACCTTTAAATTTCACCGTTAAATTATCTCCATTTCTCTATTACATCCTTCCCATAAAATGAATTGTCCCAATCCACTCCTTCTAAATCCTTTCGCATCTTCTCAAGTTAGCTTTTCTCCAATCAAACATCTCAACCATGGGTCCAGACCTATCCTTCTCCAGAATTATATAGAAACTACACATGTCAGATGTGGATTTGCCAGGAGAAGTTATTTCCAATTAACTGTTCTTAGTTTCTGCGTAATACCCCCGTAATTTGCCGTTTTTCAGTTTACAAATATCCTATCCTTATCTGTCGCTATCTTGGAAGTGAGGGAGTTGTGGCCTCTGTTACCGTACTGCTCACCCACTGAGAGGGCATCTGAATAGACACATTATCCAACAGCAGGTAGTAGTACAATCCCATTAGCTTGATTGCACCCTTTCCGTTCCTGAGTTCTACTCTAATGGACTCAGTGTCTGAACCCCCCACTATGTCTCCCCTGAGTGCGGCTGTGATAATCTCCCTGATTCGTAGTGCAACTCACACCTCTTTAACTTCCTTCTCCAGCTTTTGAAAAACTTCAAAAGCCTGGTTGATTAATCACGCATCTCTGCCCATCTATCAACCAAGTCTCTGTAATGGCCAAAGCATCGTAGCTCCATGCACTGATCCATGTTCTGTGTTCGTCACCTTTACCCATAATATTCCCTGCATTGAAATTCCTTGCCCATGTGTGTATTACACAAACTATATATCTCATCATACCTATTTATTTGATTTTGCCTGTCCGTACTTTCACCGATAACTAACTTTCTGTCCAGTCCTTCACTAAGTGACCTGGTGTTCCGATTCCCAGCCCCCTGCAATACCTGTTTAATCCTTCCCAGTAGCATTAGCCAACGTCCCGTCCAGCATGTTAGTTCCCCTCCAGATCAGCTGCAAACCGACCCTCTTCTACAGGTCACACTTGCCCAGAAATATGTTCCATTGATCGAAGATTAAAACACTGCCCCCTTTACCGTCTCCTAATTTCTTATTCAGTTGTACTGTCATCCCATTTCTAGCTACAAAAGCCCATGGCACTGGGAGTAAGCCAGAAATTATGAACTTGTATGTCCTTCTCTTCACCCTGTTTCCAAACTCTATATACTCAGTCTGTAGAACCCCTTCCCCATTTATTACGTCGACATTGGTGCCAATATGCACCACGACCTCTGGCTGTTCACTCTTCCCCTTCGGAACATCTTGCAGCCGCTCGAGTACATCTGGACCCTTGCACCTGGGAGGCAAGGCAGCATCCTCCGTCTCTTTTGTGGCCGCAGTATGTCCTGTTTGTACCACTATCTATCAGGTCCCTTATCACTAATGCACTGCCTAAATATACCCTTCCCTGCTACAGGGGGAACCACGAGGGTTTCTCCGCCTCATTTTGAACCTAAAGAACTTCGTAGAATCAGGTGTTTTCCAAAGTTAACAAAAGTGCTGTGGACTCGGGCTGACTTCTGAATAGAAGGTGATCTCGCAAGTCTGACGTCACAGTACTTCTGTGATGTAAAGGAAATTACAGTCCTATGAGAGATGAGATGTCAAAAGTAAGTTGGAAGGCGGGGCAGGCAGGGATGATTGCAGAGCTGAAATTGCAGGGGTTTCCGGGAAAAACGAGGGAGATACAGGACAGATGAATTCGAACAAAGTAATAAATAAATAAGAAACCAGAAGGGGAAAGATCAAAGGGTGAGGCAGGGGAAGCAGAGAGGGGATAGGCAGGAAAGCTGAAGAAGGAATGTAAGAGGAAAGCACTATGGGTAGTAGAAGAAGGCGGAATCATTAGAGTGGTGATAGGCAGTTGGAGGAGGAGGCAGAGTGAAACTGGGATTGGAGAAGGGAGGGGGAGGGAATTACCGGAAGTTGGAGAATTGAACATTCATGTCGAGGGGCTGGAGACTACCCAGACGGTATATGAGTGTTGCTCCTCCAACCTGAGTTTGGCCTCATCATGGCAGTAGAAGAGGCCATGTATGGAAATATCAGAATGGGAATGTGAAGCAGAGTTGAAGTGGAATGCAACTGGGATAACCAGATGACTCCAACAGTCTCACAAGTGAAGGGTTGCCTCACCTGGAAGTGCTGTCTGGGGCCCTGAATGGTGGTAAGAGAGGAGGTGTAGGGACACGTGTAGCACTTACGCTTGCAGGGATAAGAACCAGGTGGGAGATCTTTGGGAGACGTGTGGACCAGGCAGTCGCAGAGGGAACGATCCCTGCGAAATGCAGAGAGGGGTAGAGAGGGAAAGATGTGCTTAGTGGTGGGTTCCTATTGAAGGTGGCGGAAATTGCGGAAGATAATATGCTGGATCCGGAGGCTGGTGTTGTGGTAGGTGAGGAGAAGGGGAACTCGGTCTCTGTTGTGGTGACGGGAGGATGGGGTGAGGGCCGAAGTGCGGGAAATGCAGGAGATGCGGTTGAGGGCATCAGTGATGACGGCAGAAGGGAAACCACGATCCCTAAAGAAGAGGATATTTGAGATGTCCTGGAAAGGAAAGCCTCATCCTGGGAGCAGATGCGGCGGAGACGGAGGAACTGGGAAACGGGAATTGCATTTTTGCATGTGGCAGGGTGGGAAGAGGTATAGTCGAGGTAGTTATAAGAGTCAGTGGGTTTATAGAAGATGTCAGTGGACAGTCTATCTCCAGAGATGGGAGAGATGTGTCCGAGATGGACCAAGTGAATTTGAGGGCTGGGTGGAAGTTAGAGGCAAATCGATGAAATTGGCGAGCTCAGCATGGGTGCAGGAAGCAGCACCAATGTAGTCGTCAATGTAGCGAAGGAGAAGTTGTGGAGCAGTACCAATATAGGTTTGGAGCATAGACTGTTCCACATAACCAACGAAGAGGCAGGCATAGCGGAGACACCATGCGAGTGCCCATGGCTACACCCACGGTCTGAAGAAAGTGGGAAGAGCGAAAAGAGAAAATATTAAGTGTGAGTACCAGTTCCACCAAACCCAGAAGCGTGGCGGTGGTGGGGAACTGGTGAGGTCCATTGTCACGAAAGTAGTGGAGGGCTTTGAGGCCTTCTTGATGGGGATTGGAAGTGTATAAGGATTGGACATCCGCAGTGTAAATGAAGCGGTCGGGACCGGGGAACTGGAAGTTATTGAAGAGGTGGAGGGCATGGGGATGTATCCCAGATGTAGGTGCGGAGGGACTGAACTATGACTGACAAAATGGAGTCCAGGTGGACAGATACAACTTCGGTGGGCCAGGAGCAGGCCGAAACTATGGGTCCACCGCGACAGTCAGGATTGTGGATCTTGGGGAGGAGGTAAAACCGAACAGTGCGGGGTGCGGGAATTATCAGTCTATTGGTTGAGGATGGAAGGTCTCTGGAGTTGATAAGGGCGGTGATGGTACGGGAGACAATGGATTGATGTGTTTTGGTGGGGTCCTGTTCCAGGGGTAAATAAGAGGAGGTGTCAGAGAGCTGCTGTTTGGCCTCAGTGAGGTAGCGGTCTGTCCACCAGATTACTAAGGCATCATCTTTGCGGGTTTGATGGTGAGGTTAGGATTAGTGCAGAGAGAGTGGAGAGCAATGCGTTTAGAGGGAGTGAGGCTGGAACAGGAGAGAGGAGTGGTGATGTTGAGACGGTTGATGTCTCGGCGATAGTTGGAGATGCAAAGATCGAGTGCACGTAGAAGTCCCGGGGAGGGGTATCCAGGAGGAGGAGGAGGGTTGAAGACGGGGGAAGGGGTCATCAATGGGGGGAGGGGAATCCTTGTCAAGTATTAGGCTCGGAGCCGTAGGCGATGAAGAAGACTTCAGCGTCATGGCGGGTCCGGAACTCACAGAGGTGTGGACGGAGGGGGACGAAAGAGAGGCCTTTGCTAAGGAGAGAGTGGTGGACAGTGCATTCAGAAGGAGTGAGACTGGTACAGGAGAGAGGAGTGATGAATTTGAGACGGTTGATGTCTCGGATATAGTTGGAGATCAAAAGATGGAGTGCAGGCCGAAGGCCGGGGGGGGGGGGGGGGGTGTCCAGGGGGAGGAGGAGGGTTGAAGTCGGGAGAAAGTGTTAATAATGGGGGAGAGGGGTATCCTTGTTAAATTAGGAGGCGGAGTCGTAGGCGAGGAAGAAGACCAGCGTCATAGCGCATATAGATAGATAGATAGATAGATAGATACTTTATTCATCCCCATGGGGAAATTCAACCTTTTTTCCAATGTCCCATACACTTCTTGTAGCAAAAACTAATTACATACAATACTTAACTCAGTAATAATATGATATGCATCTAAATCAGTATCTCAAAAAGCATTAATAATAGCTTTAAAAAAAAGTTCTTAAGTACTGGCAGTTGAATTGTAAAGCCTAATGGCATTGGGGAGTATTGACCTCTTCATCCTGTCTGAGGAGCATTGCATCGATAGTAACCTGTCACTGAAACTGCTTCTCTGTCTCTGGATGGTGCTATGTAGAGGATGTTCAGAGTTTTCCATAATTGACCGCAGCCTACTCAGCGCCCTTCGCTCAGCTACCGATGTTAAACTCTCCAGCACTTTGCCCACGACAGAGCCCGCCTTCCTTACCAGCTTATTAAGACGTGAGGCGTCCTTCTTCTTAATGCTTCCTCCCCAACACGCCACCACAAAGAAGAGGGCGCTCTCAACAACTGACCTATAGAACATCTTCAGCATCTCACTGCAGACATTGAATGACGCCAACCTTCTAAGGAAGTACAGTCGACTCTGTGCCTTCCTGCACAAGGCATCAGTGTTGGCAGTCCAGTCTAGCTTCTCGTCTAACTGTACTCCCAGATACTTGTAGGTCTTAACCTGCTCCACACATTCTCCATTAATGATCACTGGCTCCATATGAGGCCTAGATCTCCTAAAGTCCACCACCATCTCCTTGGTCTTGGTGATATTGAGACGCAGGTAGTTTGAGTTGCACCATATCACAAAGTCCTGTATCAGTTTCCTATACTCCTCCTCCTGTCCATTCCTGACACACCCCACTATGGCCGTGTCGTCAGCGAACTTCTGCACATGGCAGGACTCCGAGTTATATTGGAAGTCTGATGTGTACAGGGTGAACAGGACCGGAGAGAGTACGGTTCCCTGTGGCGCTCCTGTGCTGCTGACCACCGTGTCAGACCTACAGTCTCCCAACCGCACATACTGAGGTCTATCTGTCAAGTAGTCCACTATCCAATCCACCACGTGAGAGTCTACTCCCATCTCCGTTAGTTTGTGCTTTAAGATCTTGGGCTGGATGGTGTTAAAGGCACTAGAGAAGTCAAGGAATGTAATCCTCACAGCACAACTGACCCGATCTAGGTGAGAGAGTGATTTGTCCAGCAAATACGTGATAGCATCCTCCACTCCCACCTTCTCCTTATACGCAAACTGAAGCGGATCCCGGGCGTGCCTGGTTTGTGGCCTCACATTCTGTATTATCAGCCGCTCCATGGTCTTCATCACGTGCGACGTCAAGGCAACAGGTCTGAAGTCATTGAACTCCTTTGGTTGTGGTTTCTTCGGTACCGGGACAATACAGGATGTTTTCCACTGTCTTGGTACTCTTCTCTGATCTAGACTCATGTTGAAGATGCGCTGTAGTGGTTCTCCCAGTTCAGTGGCACAGGCCCTCAGTAATCGTATGGAAGTCACTGAGGTATGGACGGAGGGGGACAAAAGTGAGGACGTTGCTGGGGACAAAATTGAGCCTGTTGCTAAGGACAGAACGTTCTGCCTCAGAGAGGGGGAGGTCAGAAGTGAAGATACGACTGGTGGTAGAATCCCGTGAATAGGCGGAAGTGATGGAGAATGACGTGCTGGATGCGGAAGCTCATGGAGTGGCGGGTAAGTACAAGGTAAACTGTATCCCTGTTAGGGAGGCGCGAAGATGTGTTCTGGATGGGTGGCGGAGACATGGAGAAGATGCGAGTAAGGGCAACAGCAATGGTAACGGAAGGGGAACCCGATTCATTGAAGAATGGTCCGGAAGGATTCGCAATCAACAACACTCTACGCGGGTCCATGACTGACAATTTGTATCCATTACTCAGTCAATAAATCATGTTGGTGAATATTGTTCTCACTACCAGAAACTGAGAGCACAATGAGTGAGTCTCCTCCAGCCAGTGATTGACGCGAGGAGTAGACGAAGCGAAAAGGAATCCCGGAACATCTTAAGGCAGAATGATATATTCTTAATTTGTAAGGGGCATGAATGATCTGGTGAGAACTTAGTAGAATTTTGGTCACAAGATATCATGGCACCAAGCATGATAAAATGGCGAAGTCTCGATGGGCAAAAGGGCTTACTTCTTCCCCTAATTCAACCGATTCAACCCCTAGTCCAACCGATACGTTCAGAGGAGCATGATATACCACATGATATACGACGAGAAGGAGGCTATTCGGACTATCGAGTCTGCTCCGCCATTCAATCATGGGCTGATCCAATTCTTCAAGTTTTCCCCACTTCCCTGCCTTCACACCATATCTTTTGATGCCCTGGCTAATTAAGAACCTATCTATATCTGCCTTAAATGCACCCAATGACTTACCCTCTACAACAAATTCTACCGATTTACCACCCTCTGACTGAAGTGCTCTCACCGCATCTCTGTTCCAAATGGACGTCCTTCAATCCTGAAGCCGTGCCCTCTTGTCCTGGACTCCCCTACCATGAGTAATAACGTTGCTCTATCTAATCTTTTCAAGCCGTTTAGCATTCATAAAGTTTCTTTGAGATTCCCATTCATTCTCCTGAAGTCCAGGGAATACACCCCAGAGCTGACAGACGTTACCCATACGGTAACCCTTTCATTCCTGGAATCATTCTTGTGAATCTTCTCTGATTCCTCTCTAACGTCAGTATATCCTTTCCAAAATACGGAGCCAAAACCTGCACATAATACTCCGTGTACACGAGTACCTAATAGAGCCTCAGCATGACATCCCTGCTCTTATATCCTAAACCTCTGAAAATGAATGCTAACATTCCATTCGCCTTCTTCACAGCCGACTCAGCCTGGAGGTTAACCTTTAGGGTATCCTGCACATGGACTCACAACTTCCCTTTACAATTCTGAAATTTGAAGTCTCTCTAAATAGCTATCATTTATAAACAGATACTGAATGCTCGCATGTCGCCTAATGATAGGATTCAACGCACCAGGGAAATAGAACTTCAACATTCACTTTCAGGTGATCAATGGAGTCAAATTTATTATCTAGTTAATAATTTATCTATCTGTGCACGCCATTCCTTAATTCAGTTTAAGATAGTACACAGGGCCCATATGTCCAAAGATAAATTGGTGCATGTTTTTCTTTTCTCTAATATAAGCCCTATTTGTGACAGATATGACACAGAGGTGGCTACTCTGACTCATATGCTTTGGTGCTGTGTAAGCTTAAATAATTTTCGGAGCGATGCATTTATAATACTATCCAATGTTATAGATGTGGATGTTCAACCCAATTCACTTGCGACAATTTTTGAGATTATTCCAGAGGAGCAGGTAGAGGTTCTGCTTCCACTCAACATGTGATGGGCTTTTCAACTTTACTGGCTGGGAGAGCTATCTTGTTATACTGGAAAGATTCTAATCCCCATACAGTTTTTATTGGCTCTCCTACATTATGTCATGTTTCAGTTTGGAGAGATTAGAAGCCGGACGTTTAAATGCATCGTTTAATTTTGAGCAAGTCTGACGACCCTTCATTCAATTTTTCATATGATTTAATTATCCATTTATTTATTTATTTATTTATTTATTTATTTATTTATTATTTATTTATTTATTTATTTTTCTTTATTCTCTTTAGGGAAAATCCTTATCTGCGAAGGTTCGGAGGTGACTGGAAGGATGTTTTCTCTCTTTCCCTTTCTTCTAATTTTATCCTCAAATGGACTGCCCAATCTTTCTTTTCTTTTCTTTTCCTTTTTTGTTCCTTTTTTTTGCTCCCGTTTAGTTTAGTGTGTTTTTCCCGTTTATTAAATAAAATTTCCAATTTTTTTTTACGATTTGTTAAAAGGAGTTTCTTGATTATATTGTATATGTAACAGCGTAACTTTATACTGATCTGATTTTAACAATATATGCGTACTTTGTATTATCTGCTTGCTAAAATCTCTCCTCTGATTTATACATTTTTGCTGTATAAATATACATTTATACAATAAAACGATTGAAAAATGAAATGAAATGAAGTCTCTCCCCATCGAAATAATAGCCCGGTTGTTTATTTCTTCCAACGAAGTGTATGGGCAAACATTTTCGAAGTTTGTATTGCATTTGCCACCTCTTTGCCAGTTCCCCAAAATATCTAAGTGTCTCTGCAAACTTTCTATTTCCTCAACATTAGCCGCTCTTCCACCTATCTCTGTACTATCGGAAAATTTAGCCACAAGTCCATTAATCCCATAGTCCAAATTACTGACATACATTGTAAAAAGTAACGGTCCCAAAACTGAGCACTATGGAACTCCACTGGTAAAGGGCAGCCAGCCAGAACAAGGATCACTTTACTCCATGCTCTGCTTTCTGCTGATCAGCCAAAGCTCCATCCATGCTGTTTACTCCCTTGTAATACCATGGGCTCTAATCTTGCTAAGCAGCCTCATGTGCTGCACTTTGTCAAAGGCTTTCTGAAAATTCAAGTACACAACATCTACTGCATCTCCTTTGTCCACCCTGCTTGGAAACTGTAGTACGTTAGTCAAGAAGGATTTTCCTTCCAGGAAACCATGCTGGCTTTGGCCTAACTTGTGTGCTTCCAGATATTCCATAACCTCATCCCTAACAACGGATTCCAAAATCTTCCCAACCACTGATGTCAGGCTAACAAGTCCATAGTTGCCTTTCTGCTGCCTCCCACCCTTCTCAACTGGCGGAGTAACGTTTGCAATTTTCCAGAAATCCGGTACAATGCCAGAATCCATCGATTCTTGAAAAATCATCAGTAATCCCTCCGCAATCTCCAAATGACCAAAGCATATCAACTGTTAATGACCAAAGCATGACAATTGTCAAGCAGCTCGCATTAATGTATTTCAAAGCGTCATCATTACTTAAGTACAAAGACCAAGCCCCTGCTGATCACGTCAGATTCGTGACTGGTAAGTATAAAGGAATCCTTGTTACGTCGCGATTCCAGACTATTCTGGCACGGAAATGTTACTGAGATAGGGAGAACATCTAAATCATTCTACAACTATTATATTGCATTTACCGTCTGATGCTGATATTCAGAGACAATAATATGAAACATAAATGCCGTAGAAGCCGAGGCAATAATGATGAATTTCGGATTATAGAATAATATATTTTATATATTATGTATGTTTTAATACAATGCAGAGATTTTGTCAACAGTTTGCCCAGTGCACGAATCAGATTAATTCCTGTTCAAATACTCAGATACCTTGTAATCAGCCATAGTTTATTGAAGTTTTATTACATCCCAGTCAGAAGTCTTTCCATGAAGATATTAATAAGTTGATCCCTGTTCCTTAATACCCGCTGATGACTGGAGAGTGAGATTCTGAAATAGCAATCGCTTGAAACTCAAATCTAATACCCTTCCAAATGGGTGAGATTCATTCCGGTTCGTAGGCTTAGATACGGTGTAATCAAATATAATGGATTGAAATTTCACGATATCCGAGTGAATTACATTCCTTGATGATAATAATAATTTAAACCCTGTTGCCTTACTTCCACAAATCGTTTGAACAGTGAGATACCAAAACACGGTCGCCTGAAGCTCAAATAAAATACTATTATAAGTAATCGTTTTGATGTTTTGAAGTTGCAAGGAGGAATCATTGTGTTTGCATTTTATTTGCAAATCTTTCCCGTTGCTACAAGCAGATACTTTACGCCATTCATCAGCTCCTCCCTGAATTTTCTCTGTGTCAGGCCATAGATACACGTGTTGGTGCAGCAACTGAGAGAAGACAACATAAACCCACATACCTGCAGGATGAATGACGGTGAGCTGAAATATCTGTCGGTGTAGAAATAATTTTCGGATTGCCAGTTCACAGAATACACAGCATAGGGCATCCAAAATAATATGAAATTGGCTGAAAGTGCGAACAACAGTATCATTGACTTTCTCCGGTTTGCTATCTCCGGATCATTACAATTCTCACTGCTTTTTCGAAGTACCTGGCGAACTCTATTTGTCGCTATGATACGTTTGACGGTTGAAACATTAAAGAGCACAATTAAACATATTGGTAGTAACGGTGTTATGATGATGTCAAATACCTCGTAGGCTTTCCACAGGGGTGATGTGAAATATTCAGCTACAAGGGCACAACGCCATCGATCCATTGAAAGGTAATATGGAATGGCCTGGGCACAACACGCCGCACTCACTGTTGCTACCACCACAGTCGCTGTTCTCTCGGTGCAATATCGGTTCCGCAACTTCTCACAGCAAATGGCGACGCACCGATCAAAAGTGAAAGCCACCGTCAACCAAACAGAACAGTCCAAGCTTGCGAGACTCAGGACCAGTAGCAGAGAACACGTCGGAGTTACAAGCAAGAAATTAGCAAGTAAATAGATATGATTTATCCTCTGTAGTATAATAACAATGATAACCACCATCAGATCGGCCACCGCCATGGCCACAAGGTAGAGAGTGATGCATTTGGACAGACCGCACTTCCCGCGGGACAGGATCACAATCGCCGTTAAATTAACTGAAATAAATTATTAAAACATACCATCGGTAACCGCAGAATGATTCGTGTGACTTTATTTGCCTACTGTGAGTAATAGTCGAATGGGCCATAGTTTGGTGTCAGGGTATCATTCCACTTAATACACGATTTACATCTCGCCAGTTTCACATCCAGCAGTTAACCCTCAGGCGGCTCTGTTATGTAGATAGTAACGGGCCGTGTCCCAGTCAGGGAAGGCGAGGTTATCAAGAGCTGTCCCTAATAGGAAAGCGTCTTGCGGAAAGCGGCACGGATGACGGGCAGATTGATTTTATAATTGGCTTCCGTTTAAATTGAAATTATTTCATAATTACTTCGAATAAAGATCATGAATGCATGTTAAATCCAGATTCACACGCTACACTCTCTGACAGAACAAGGGACGTACCCGATGTGTCCTGAATACTGGATGCCCACGAAAAGAGAGATGCTAAACTTGCGAATGGGCACGACGGGTGAGCTTAACAGAGCTTTGCCGAGACAGTTGTGATCAGTGAATTAATCGTGGGAAATGCGCACGGTCATAAAACTCAAAATGAATTTGAAAGCAATGCCCGAACATTAAATTCCGCACATTCAATAATAATTGCTGGGATCGTTAAAAAGAAAATGAGAAATGGGGAAGCCACTGAACGGGAGGTTAATACAACAGGGCACACATGATACTCCTCACTTCAGCAGACAGTCGCGCTGGAAAGGACAAAGTGATGGAGTAATGGCCGCAGCCGCTGGTTTGAGGAGAATCCTATTCTTCTTTGGAGAAACAGATAAATAATTGTCCGACAGACTACTCTGAAAAATCATATTTCATCTGCATGGTTGCGTTTTCTCCGCTATCGGCGAGGACCCATGAGAAAGAGTCACGTTCGCTGATTGAACATCAATGGCAGATACCAAGGTAACTCCACTGAAACATTCAGAATCGAGGTACCTCGGAGGGTTGGCCACATTTAATGTAATTTCAGAACAAATAGAAAAGTGCGCGGGACCGTTCTACCATTTAATTATTTCACTGAATAATACTGGAGACGTTATGTATTAATTTGGATTTTAAACCTAAACCACCTGGAACATAAAAAGACGTTTTTTTTCAATTCTCTCAGCTTATGATGACAAGGGAGGAAGAAGTAATTTAACACGGGGAGATGTGGGAACAGCTGATAATACTTTGGGATTTAATAACTGAGGTGCGTCGCGTCTCCTCGTCCCTACAGTGAACTTTGAGGATTTTATGAGAGGAATCGTGCCGGGAAAGCCGGACGTCAGAGGAAGATATTACGTCACAGGGCGGGCTCAGCGTTGACCGGATCTGGTAAGTCAGTACTGTTGCTTTCAGGATGTTACGCGAAGTGATATCTTTGCAAACTGATCTGATGAAGACCTGCTGAAGGGTTTCCTCGAACATTTCTTCCTCTACATAAATACTGCTTGTTCGACTGAGTTTCGCCGGCATTGTGGGTGCGGTACTTTCGGTCTGCGCGTTATGTAAGCATGCTTAAATATTTCTGGCATACAGTTGTGTCCACGATAGTATAAAACTGTATCAAACACCTAAATAATATATCAGTGTAAGATTAAACATATTAATTAACGAGATTTACAAGTAGAAATATAATTAAAGTGAAGGTTTCTTTTCACCGTCCAATGCACTGGACCGCAAATGAAACAATGAATCGAGATTCTTTTAGTCTACCATACCCCGAGAGTAACACAAACACATAACATTACCAGGAATTCCGAGTGCAGCAACCACCGGGCAGTAAATTCTGACGATGTTATAAATTGTGGAGTATCCCATTTTCTACGTGAAGCAGCGATCGGTTGCACAAAATGTCCCAAATGTCTGCATGCTCTGATCCAAAGAGTTCTTATACACCAGTCGGAACCGCGCTTAAATCACTTAGTGCTCCCAATCGTCTGATTAGACACAACCCAATGGACAAACACGCAGTGTAACTACTTATTGAGTCATTGTCGTTTATATTTAGCTCTTCAAAGATAATTAGAAGGACATTCATTTAATCGTGTTTCGAAACATATTCCGCGGAGAGGGTTAGTGCAGCTCTGGTTTGCAATGCTCGAATCGTGCATGGAAAGACATAAAAGCAACGGAGTAGCCGCAGTGGCGACTTTCATTTTCCCTGGGACTACATTAGTGCCCAACACATGTCCTTTGAAGTTACCCGTCTGACCTCAAGCTCATGGCCTATGATATGAAACCCTTTATCTCTCGGAGAATGACAGCTATCCGCTCCCCAATCTATGACTCTCAGGGTCTCATAAACTGGTATCAGGAGCTTTCCCCAGCTTTCCCTGCTCCAGAGCCCGTCATGGCATGTGCTTTCTCAGTCACTCCATCAACATGGGAGTCAGTTTCAGTCGGATACAGAGCTGGACCCGAAGGTCTCTCTGTACGTCAAATTGTTTAAAGTCGTATCAATAGCGGTGTTTTGTCTCTTATCATTTGGTTTTCAATGATGCAATGACACAGACTTGTTCTCAATAAACCCATCTGGTGATTCTCTCTCCACATCCGCAAGGGAAATATATCCTGCTGTATCCCTTCTAAACAATCCATAATGCCACCAATCTTTGTATCATCCACAGAAAGGGCATTCCACCCACACACAGGGCATCAGAACATCTGCAGCTGCTGAAATCCAATCAACACACACACACAGTTTCCAGGCAGTGTCTACGGAAAAGAGAAATCAGTTTAACGTTCTTTCAGGACAGAAGTGCAACCACCCATATCTCCATGCAAGTCACAAACATGCAGAGCGAATATCTCCAATCAAGTATTATACTCTCGATTGAATGGGGAGAAACACACTTTTGAAACCTAACAAGTTTTGAGCGCATGTTGTTACATGAAGTACAATAGCATGGGTGAAGCAGTGGCTGATTTGCAGGAATCAAAGCGCAAGAACACAGGGAGCATTTCTGGCTGATGCCGGTGACAGTTGGTATCCGACAGGGGTTTGTGTTAAGATCGGTTCTTTTTACAGTATAGGTCAATAATGTGGCTGAAGTCATCGATTGATTGTGGTCAAGTAGGTAGACTTTAGAAAGATAGACGGAGAGCCAGGTAAGTGTGAAGAAGCAGAAAGCCGCGGAAGGACGGATGCCAATGAGGAGAATGGACAAAGAAGTCACAGATGAAATACACTGTCGGAGTGTACGACCAAAAAAGAAAACAATAACAACTGAGGAGATGAGGGACTTGGAAGTCCAAGTGCAGGATTCTCTGAAGCTTTATTACAGGTGGAGTCAGTCGTGACGAAGGCCAATTCATCATGAACTGAAATGTGATGGACTGGATAAAAGAAAAGGACGGTGCAGCGATCCGGTATGAACTTGCTGCAACTCTACCACGCCTTTTGAGAGCCGACTGCACTGAGGAAGAATGGGTGAAATGTCAGCTCGGTGACGAGGAAGTGGAACATCGTTTACTGGGCTGATTCCCGGAATGACAGAGATATTTTCTCGGTAAAGACGGGATCCGTTGATGACAGATGGATGCGAGGGGATCACATGACAGCACACCTCTACATTTTACATCTCTTGTATAACTCAGACGCACGCCATGATCAGGGAATTGGGTGCTATTGATTATAAAAGTGATGTTACTGTCAGTAATAGGAAATTGTTGTGATGTGAAATTATGCTGGTTATTTTACAGGAATAAACAATGAATCGTGAGTGAAATTCGACATATTTAAACACATTGATGAAAGAAATCCTGTCTGCTCACTAGTATTGAAGAAGACAAACACAATGCTTACATAAAACCACTTTTTCTTATGAACTCGAAATTCAAAATCAGTGTATTAGAAATTTTGTGCAGCGTAGTTTAACATTCGGTAGAAACGCACTGCGGGAAGTCTACTTTTAAGATGGCTCCAAAATTATTCCACTCTTTCTTACAAAATACCAGTTTCATTTCCAAATTTAAATGAAAAACAGTCATTAATTTCCGCAAAGACCATTTCATTCTGAGTTGGGGAATTTTGTCTCTGAAACAATGTCTGTAACACTGAATTTCCAACACTGGATTCCACATGGGCAAATGAAAAGAGTAAAAATAAAGATTTAAATATAATGCGGGAAAGACAACACAAAAAATCCACGCTTCCAATTTCCTTCCTTCAGAAACTTCGCAAACAACTGAAACACTTAGAAAAATCAGTACAGCACAGTAAGGGATTACTTCAACATAGACTCCATTTTGCTATCATCTATTTACGTGTGGACACTCTGATAAATATCCCGAAAGTATCTAGACCTATCACCTTCCCTAGGAAAATGTTCCACACAGACACTACTCTGCATAAACTGCTTTTCTCTGACAGCCACCATTATACTTACTTCCCATTACCTTAAAATAATACCCTCTTATATTGGCTATTTCCGCAATGGGAAAAATAACTGGGTATATATTCTGTCAATGGCTGTCATTATCTAGTATATCTGTAACAATTCACCCCTCACCCTCCTTTGCTCGAAAAGAGAAGGTTTAGCTCGGTTAACTTAGCTTCAAAGTCGAAACAGCATCCTGGTAAATCCCTTCTGCACCCTCTCTAAAGTTGACAAGTCCTTCCTGTAATAAACTTCTATGAACGCAGTAATAATATCGGCAATACATCGCTGTCTGTTCCAGTTTCCTATACTAATTAAACTGAAGCTGCAACCTTCGGCGGATGTAAGAGGACGGCAATGGACAAGAGATGCCTTCATGAATTTATATATTTACGTTGGAAATGGACAGGAAATATGGTGCGTTCAGCTTATAGCGATGCCCGGAAATATGTCAACACTACGATTTATCATGTTAAGAAGACAAGTATTTTCAAAGAAGCATTGGTGAATTGATGAAACGAACTGACAGAACTGGTAGAGGTAAGTAAAATTGTATTCATTAACAGATATTTGGATAATTATATGGGTAGAATAGGTTTAGCTAGATAAGGCAGACAAGCAGCCTTGAGATTAGTGTAAACAGATATTTTGGCTATAATGACCAGCTGGGTGAAAGTGCCTATTTCAGTCTTTATAAACCCATAAACCTATGATTCATGAATAAATGACAGACCTGCGAAACGCCGTCCTAACTGAAGTAATGATGAAACCTTCGTCGGATCAAAATGTTTCCAAAAGGCCAAGCAGAAACCTTCATGAAAACCTTCGCAGCGACCATCTCTGCGATGAGGAGATACCTGGCCTCCCTTTCTTCGTACCTACCGCACCTCCGGGACACCTTCATCGCCGTGTGTCGTGGACCCACTCGCTATTTCATCCTTCGTCGGATTCATGCATGCAATCGTCGTTTTTCTGACTTTGTTTCGTCCGTCAAACAACGCAAAATCGCCCATCTGCGGACCCCAGAGCCCGTCGGCTCCGACGCCAACACGCATGAATCTTGGATGACGACCCCTGCTGCCAATCACGGCACTGGACAGACTCCGAACCCTGACTCCAGTAACACCAACGCGGATTCCTACGGCCATGGACATCCTCTCAGAGACTCCGGCCTTGAAATTCCAGTCGGACCTGCACGCGCTGCCGCCTCCCCTTCCCCGTACAACCACGTTGGATCCCAGCCTTGACCTCCGAGCTGAACCTCCACGCGCTGCCGTCTCCCCTTCCCCCACCACCACGCTGCCATCTGATCCTTCCGAGCCTGAGGTTGAAACACCGGTTCCCGGACCCTCGGGGGCTTCAACTTCCTCTTACCCCCTCCCCTTCCTCGCTGACTCCACCAGCCTCCCAGCCCCTCGGACCGGAGTTCTCAACCCTGCCGGGTCTTCACCATCCCCACCGATCTTCCTCTCTCTGAGGCTGAGCGCTCTGTCCTTAGTAAGGGCCTCAACTTTCTCACCCTTCGCCCTCACCTCAGTGATTTCCCCGTGCGCTAGGACGTGGATCTCTTCTTCCGCCGGCTTCGTCTTCTGTAGGGACTCTCCCACCCCCACCGATGACCCGTTCTCCCGTCTCCAACTCTCACATCCTCATGGACTCCCCGCCCAGGACTTCTCCCACCCCCCCCCCCCCCGGATCTGTTCATCTCTAATTGCCGTCGGGACATTAACCGTCTCGACTTCACCACTCCTAGCTCCAATTCCAACCTTACCCCCTCTGAACGCTCTGCTCTCCATTCCCTCCGCAACAATCCCAACCTTACCATCAACCCCGCAGATAAGGGGGGTGCTGTTGTCGTCTGGCGGAGGGATGACGACAACTCGCTGACACCTCCTCTTATCTACCCCTGGACCATGACCCAACTAGGGGCATCCAGTCCATTGTCTCTCAAACCATTTCCGATCTCATCAGCTCGGAAGGTCTCACATCCACAGCCACCAAACTTATAGTTCCCACACCCCGCACTTCCCGTTTCTACCTCCTACCTAAGATTCACAAACCTGCCTCTCCAGGCTGACCCATTGTCTCTGCTTGCTCCTGCCCCACTGAACTCATTTCTGCCTATCTCGACTCTGTTCTATCTCCCCTTATTCAATCCCTTCCCACTTATGTCCGTGATACTTCCCATGCTTTACATCTCTTCAAAGATTTCAAGTTCCCTGGCCACCAACGCCTTATTTACACCATGGACGTCCAGTCCCTATATACCTCTATCCCCCACAAGGAAGGTCTCCAAGCTTTCCGTTTCTTCCTGGATTCCAGACCCAGCCAGTCACCTTCTACCACCACTTTCTCCGCCTTGCGGAATTTGTCCTCACGCTTAACAATTTCTCCTTTGGCTGCTCCCTCTTCCTCCAAACTAAAGGTGTAGCCATGGGCACCCACATGGGTCCTAGCTACGCCTACCTTTTTGTCGGCCATGTGGAGCAATCTATGTTCCAAGCCTACACCGGTGTCTGTCCTCCTCTTTTCTTACGTTATATCGACGACTGCATCGGCGCTGCTTCCAACACACAGGCTGAGCTCGTCGACTTCACTAACTTCGCCTCCAACTTTCACCCTGCCCGCAAATTCACCTGGTTTATTTCCGACACCTCCCTCCCCTTTCTAGATTTTCTGTTTCTATCTCTGTAGACAGCCTATCCACCGATCTCTACTACAAACCTACTAACTCCCACAGCTACCTAGACTATTCCTCCTCCCATCCTGTCTCCTGCAAAAATGCTATCCCTTTCTCTCAATTCCTCCGCCGCCGCCGCATCTGCTCTCAGGATGAGGCCTTTCATTATAGGGCAAAAGATATGTCTTCCTTTTTTAAAGAAAGGGGCTTCCCTTCGACCACTATCAACACTGCCCTCCATCGCATCTCCCGTATTTCACGCACCTCTGCCCTCACCCCATCCCCCAGCCAGCACACCAGGGATAGAGTCCCCCTGGTCCTCACCTATCACACTACAAGCCTACAGATCCAACGTATAATCCTCCGTAACTTCCGCCACCTCCTACGGGATCCCACCACCAGACACATCTTCCCCTCCTCCCCACTCTCGGAATTCTACAGGGATCGCACTCTACGCGGCTCTCTTATCCATTCATCTACCCCCCCCCCATCCCTCCCCACCGACCTCCCTCCAGGCCCTTAACCCTGCAAACGAAAGAAGTGCTACACCTGCTCCCACACTTCTGCCCTCACCACCATCCTAGGCCCCAGACAGTCCGTTCAGGTGAGGCACCACTTCACCTCAGAGTCAACTGGGGTGATATACTGTATCCGGTGCTCCCGATGAGGCCATTTATACATTGGGGAGACCCTCCGCAGACTGGGAGACCGTTTCGCCGAACACCGGCGCTCAGTCCTCCAGCAGTGGTGGGATCTCCCTGTGGCCACACACTTCAATTCCACAGACCACTCCCACTCCGATATGTCTGTCCATGGCCTCCTCTACCGTCAAGATGAGGCCACACGCAGGATGATGGAGCAATACTTTATCTCCCGCCGAGGTAGCCTCTTACCTGCCGGCATGAACAATCAACTGACAGACCTCCGTTGATACCCCTGCCCTCACCTTACCCCATCCCTATCTATAATTTTAGTCTGGTTCTCTTTCTCTCTCTTTTCCCCCCTCACTATAATCTCCCACAAGCCCTACCTTTCTTTCTCTTTTATTTCCCACAATTCTCCACCTTCCCCTAGCCAATTTCCCTTCAGCCAATCACTTCCCAGCTCTCTACTTCATCCCTTCCCCCACTTATTATCCCCCTCGACCATCCCATGTTACTTTACTCCTGATAAAGAGTTTCTGCCGGAAACGGCGTCACTACCTCCACCCATAGATGCTATCTGGCCTGCTGAGTTCTGCCAGCATTTCGTGTTTTTATTGCCTTCATGAATGAATTTATTTACTTTGGAATGGGACAGGATAAATGGTGCGTTCCGCTTATAGCGATGCTCGGAAATATGTCAACGCTACGAGTTAACATGTTATAAAGATAATTATTTTCGCACAAAAGTTGTTGAATGTATTGAACGAACCGGCAAAGATATGTAAAATTGAAATGATTAACAAACATTTAGACAGTTTTGCTGCCTATGGCTGACAAGCAAGCATGGGATTAACGAAGATTGGCGTCTTGACCATTAAGAGCAATTGGGCGGAAGTGTTTATTTCTGTCTCTATAATCCCATGAATCTCTGATTCAATGAATAAATGGCAGACCTGCCAAACGCACTAATGTTTCACAGCTTTTGTCTCCACACTCTGTCACTGTGCGACAGGAGTCGCGTGTTATCTGTACAACAGCCGACTGAATGTAAACATATACTTCATTCCATTCTTCAGCTCTTCCCTGAACTTTGCCTGCATTAGCCGAAAGATACACGTGTTGGCCCCCATACTCATCATTTGCAACATAGATGCGAGCTGTTGTTTGCTGACTGCCAGACGATGGAAGATACTAACTAGGTTTGTTGAAATTGGCTGACAGAACGAACGACATCATCATTATAACCACAGTGGTTTTTCTCCCGGTGCAGTTTCGTTCCCGCAGCATTTGTCAACAAGCTGCGGTAGAGCAATTGAAAGTGAGGCCCACTGTTACTCAAACGGTAGTGTCCCTACTTACAACTCCTGGTGCAATGGCCTGAGCGAAAATATAAACAGTCATAACAGATCGAATTTGCCTGAATAATCGCAACGAAGACATTTCCACCTGGCACGGGTGATGCATTTCGAAATTCCTCATGTTCACCGAGACAATCGCATTTAAATTAGAAACAAAGAAATGAAAAGTTATTCCAGCAGAGATAAAGCTTAACAAATTGACTTGAACAAATGGCTGTATAATTCAGAATGGTTCCAGTTCCTCTGATTCGATGTTGTCAATGGTTCATTAAGAAACCAAGCGTTCCAGAATTGATAATGGTAAAACTTCCCCTTTGGGCCTGAAATATTTAGGAAATGCGTAGAATTGCAGGTCCGTCTTTCATTCGTGATAACTTACGAAAACTCTCTGGTCTTTCGGCAGATCCCGGCGGATTGGAAGAAAGTAAATGTCAAGTCATCTTTGAAGAAAAGCTGTAGACAATGGGTAGGTAACTATAGGCCAATTAGTTTAACATCTGTAGTGGGAAAACGCATGAAGCTATCGGTAAAGAAGGAATAGTAAAGCGTCTGGAAACAAATGGATCCATCATGCAGATGCAGCGGGGATCCAGCTTAAGCAAGCCCTGTTTGACAAAGTTACAAGAGTTATTTGAGGCTACATCGAGCGGAGAGTTTACAGGGGAACAGACAGGTGTTATTTACTTTTACTTTCAGAGGGCGTTCGATAATGTGTTACATAAACAACTTGTTTCCGTAAGATAAGGATGCATCGAGTTGGGGGTGACTTATTAGCATGGATAGAGGATTGGGATACATGGGTGTTACTGTGGTTGTCAATCAGCAGTGACGGGTTTGTCCCGAGGTCGGAGCTGAGGCCACAACTGTTCACGATATACATGAACGGTCTGGAAGAGGGGACTGAGTGTAGTGTATCTAAGGTTGCTGATGACACTAAATTGAGTGGGAAAGCAAGTTGTGCAGAGGATACGGAGAGTCCGAAAAGCGATATAGATGGGTTAATTGAGTGTGCAAGGGTCTGGCAGATGGGGTACAATGGCAGTAAATACGAGATCGCCAACTTTAGAAGGAAAAGAGGAAGTTCAGTCTATTGTTTAAATGGTAAAGGATTGCAGCATGCCGCTGTGGAGGAGAACTTGTGAGTGCTTGTGCATGAATCTCAAAATGTTAGCTTGCAGCTGCAAAAATCAATCGAGAAGACAAATGGATTGTTGTCCTTCATTGCTAGAGAGATTGAATTGAAGAACAGAGAGGTTATGCTGCAACTGTACAGGGTACTGGTGAGGCCGCACCTGGAGCACTGTGTGAAGTTCTCGTCTCCTTACTTGAGGAAAAATATACTGGCGGAGGAGTTTCGCCAGTTTGATTCCAGACACGAGGGGGTTAAACTATGAGGAGACGTTAAGTCGCTGGGATTCAGAACGATGAGAGGAAATCTTATAGAAACATATAAAATTATGAACGGGAAAGATAAGATAGAGCAGGTACGTTGTTCCACCTAGTTGCTGAGACTAGATCTAGGAGACTTAACTTCAAGATTCGGGGGAGAAGTGGTAGAGCAGAGATGAGGAGGAACTACTTATCGCAGAGTGGAGAATCTGTGAAATTTTCTGTCCAATGAAGCAGTGGAGGCTACTTCATTAAATAGAGTTAAGAGTGGGTTGGATAGATTTTTGCGTAGTAGGGGAGTTAAGGGTTATGGGGGAAGGGCGGGTAGTTGGACATGAATACAGGGTCAGATCAGTCACGATCTTATTGAATGACGAAGCAGGCTCGGACGGCCAGGAGTCCTACTCCTGCTGCTATTTCCCATGTACTCATGCTGTTCTTTGGAGAACATGACCGGCCGTACGGTGTTTCATGTGGATATAATCAAGGCGTGAGACGTTCAATAGGAAGTCCCCTGTGGTGGGAAAGTCTAAGTCCAGAGGGCACAGCCTCAGGATAGAAGGGCGTCCTTTTGAACGGAGGTGAAAATGTATTTCTTTGGCCAAATCTGTGGGCTTCTTTGCCTCAGGCAGTTGTTGAAGTCAATTTGTTTGGTATATGAGAAGCTCAGTTTGATAGATATTTGATTGCTCAGGGCAGGAGGTTGGCGCTGAGAGGAAAATTGGATCAGCCTTGCTGAAGTGGCGGAGAAGACGCGATGGAACAAATGGTCAAATCCTGCCCCTAAATCTCATGTCTTTTGGTCTGAATATTGAAACTTGTGAAAGAACCCGAGAGGGGAAAATTTCATTATCAACAACGAATTTTAAGCGAGGTTTGGACACGAGTTCTCATTTGTGATGGAAAGACCTGCCTGTCCGAAGTTAAAAGCAGAGTTCACCAAGAAAAAACTTGTAGGGTTGTCGTTGATGTTATACAGCCCCAAATTGTTCGAACGATGCAAGCTGCGACATAGACACTATCTACGGTAATCGTACTTTCATTGCACAGAATGACTGACAGTGCAGTGATTCATTTAGATATAATCAAGGCGTGGGAATGGAGACAACAAAACCGTCCCGACATGATTTACTGGATATATAATGAAAGAATGGGACTTCCATACACACACGCACAGCGGGAGTATACGTTATTGTCATTTTAGTCGCTTTGTTTTGGCGGATATTAAATCATTAGTCTTAAATGCAGCGTGTCTGAATCCAGTGAGGGAAATATGGAGCCCGCATCACCTATGCATAAAGCACAGTCTGAGATGTTATTTGCCTTCCCACAAGAGACACCTCGAGCTGTGGAGAATTTGCAAGATAAAAAAACAGAATGCAGTGAACAATGTATGAAAATATCACACCTACAAGAATAGGCACAAAATATCAGTGAGATGGATGTATGTTAAAACTACTTCATGTTAAACAATGCAGTTCTGTGCAAAAAATGATATTCAGTCTCTCCAAGTTTACAGATAGTTTCATGAAACAGACCTCTTACATATATGATAGATGACCCCGCTACTCTCATATCAGGTTAGATATTAAGATGACCTTAGAGATACGTAACTAATCTAATCGTTTGCTAAATTAGTTCTCATCCAGATTGACAACCATTGCTGCACCAATCCAATCTGAAAGCAAGAAGGAGGTGTGAACATTCCCCTTCCGGGAATAGATCATTGAATTGATCAATCAAACTAAATCCCCTTCGTTAACCTCAGAATCTCAATGCGCTTCGCCATTTGTTATAATTGATGATTATTTGAGAGTAAAATAATTGTTATTTTTGTGATTCCTTCGCGGATGAGATTTTAATTGCACGATGACGCTATTAATATAAATGAAAATAATCCTGAACTGTTTGTTTAGCGAGCTGTCACTAATGTGGCTAAACACGTGGTATGATTAAATGTCAAAGGGCACTGTCCTCTCCTGTATAAGAGCTTGCAAAGCAATCAACAGCAGATATCAGCAGTTAGACTATTTTGAACTGATCCCCGATTCACTCAGAACATGGGATATCCAGTAATTTTCTACATCGCGTGTATTTACTACCCTGTACTGGCAGCTATTGGTATCCCTGGTAAGTAACTGGAATTGGCTCCGGCTGTACGTATGTGTTCTGTTCTTGTAGCATTTGTTACAGATGGTGCCTCATCTGATGAGTGTTTTAATACCGTTCAGGTTTAAGTATATATTTTATTTTGTTCTTCCATTTTTACTTTGGAATTGTTCATCCATTCTCATGTCCGACCAATTTTGTCAATATAATCAATTGATTGAGTGTTAAGATCGATACTGTTCTGGCATTTTACCTTACTCGACCTTCCATCGCACATTGTTCCAAATCTGATTCTGCATCAATGTGGAACTCAAATGTTTACTAAAATGAAAACAAAATCTTTAGTATCGCTGCTGCTCTCTCTGCGAGCTCCCCGGTTTCTCGGTAACAAACAGTCCTTTCCGCTCCGTCTTAATGCAACGAAAGAGACTTGTTTTTCTGTACTTATTTGTCAATATGTCTTTGAATTTGCCACAGTCCCGCGCGAAACTTTTCCGTTTTAGCGTGTTCTTCTTCCTTGGACAGTTTTAATTGAGATAAGATCAGATAATGTGAGATTTATTTTAACTCTTACATCCATCTCACGACATGAGAGGGTAAAAGCCTTTATGTTGCGTTTCCGTGGCAATGTACAAGATTCAAGTTTATTTGCCACCTGTACATCGAAACATTCATTTAGCTCCGTCGATCCTTCACACCAAAATGTTATCGCCGAAGAAACAGTCTCCCTGAGTCCATTTTATTCCCGCAATATATAAAATCTTCAGCATTCTCCGCTACAATGATGGGTCTGTCTAGATGAGTGGATCGATAAGTCTAACCTTTCCTTTGCTTCCTTGCAGTTAATTTAATGGCGATTGTGATCCTGTCTCTGAGAAACTGCGGACTCTCTAAATGCATCTCCCGTTACCTGGTGGGAATGGCAGCAGCTGACTTACTGGTTGTTATTATTTCTGTTGTAATCGAACAGATCAATAATATTTTTGTTTATGCCCTTCCATTGAACATTGCTCCAGTTTGCGCCGTGACGCTTGTCCTGAGGCTCGCAACCGTGGGCTGCTCTGTTTGGTTCACGGTGGCTTTCACGTTCGATCTCTGTATTTCAATCTGCAGTCAAAAGCTGCGGGAACGATACTGCACCGAGAGGACAGCGACTATTGTGATAGCCATTGTGTGTTTAGGATGTTGTGCGAAAAGTGTTCCATTCTACTTTGTGGTAGAACCTTACCTTATCATTGACGACATACCCTGGCGATGCATTTTGACAATGGATTACCGAACTTTACCAGCGTGGAAAGCATACCAGTTGTTTAACACTATCACTACACCTTTATTGCCGATCGGTTTGATTCTACTTTTTAACGCTTTAGCAGTGAGTCATATTATCGCGGCAAACAGAGTTCGCCGGGGGCTCAGGAACAGCAAAGAGAAAAAGAATGATCCAGAGGTGGAGAACCGGAGGAAGTCAATGATTTTGTTGTTCGCTCTGTCAGCCAATTTCATATTGTTGTGGATCCCCTTTATTGTAAAGACTATGAACTGGCAAGTTCAGAATTACTTTTACACTGACAAATATTTGAATACCCCGACGTACATCTTACAACAGTCTGGGTTCATGTTGCAGTTTCTCTCCGTCTGCACCAACACGTGTATCTACACTCTGTCACAGAGGAAATTCAGACAGGAGCTGAAATGTGGAGTCAAATATCTGATTACTGTATGTATTCGGCTCTGTAGATGAAACGAAATTGAGTTGTAAGCTTTGAAGGAAGTTCAAAAGCATTTCCACGTCACTTGTATGTCTGATAAAATTTCCTGCAGCCAGGTGAGCGAATGTTAGTAGTTTGCGGCTTTCATTGACGTCAGAAAAATTAATTCAATTGTGCAGCTCAAGAAACAACAAAAATCAGAGATGTTATTGATACACCGACAGAAATCGTATTCAAAATTTTGCATCAATGCCAGAATACGGTCCAGTGATTTTTCTTACACTGGTAGAATTCTATTCTAATTCATTCCAGGGATCTGTGTGGCAACTGGGGGAATATTCCTGAAACCTGGAAAACTAGTGTCCGATAAAGTGAGCTCGGTTACCTACAATTTCCATTGTAACAGTGCAAAATATGTGACTGCTGCCTTTTCATTCAAAAAGCAGGCGGTCCCTTCCTAAGTGGGAAGTTAAAACTGCACAACGCCCTAGTCTGTCCCATCAATGGAGATGTGTAGCATTCCCTCAGTCTACTAATATTAATTAAAAATTCCGCAGATTGCGGTGATCTTGGAACAGGACCTGACCATTGCTTCACCCGGCACGGGTGTTGAATTATACAACGGTATACGAGAGAGATCATGAAAATGTCAGAGTCAAGAAGCTTTTGACTTTTGACTTGACGGAGCTTTACCACCAGCGTTACATTTTCTGTTCCGTCCACTAGATGTCCCCAGTCTCCAATCGATCTACACGGTGATACAGGAAATCCACGCTGGTGCTGAGGAATGGACAAAATATCCAGTGACATTATATGGTCTGCTCAGTGAGTAAAACTCAAATCCCATTGTAGCTTTTCCTGGTAGATCAAATAATTTTCTGTATCCGTCACATCTCTAGCAAGTCCGTCAGATATTAATGAACCCTGGTGGGCGATTGTTAGTACCTCAGATTCGGAATCAGGCTTAATATCATTGGCATACATCGTGAAGTATATCGCTTACCGTCACAAGTCTTCCAATGAATAATACTAAAGCTATAATTTGCAAAAAATATAGATATATAAAGGAACGAATTAAATTAAAGACGCAGTAGAAAGCAGGAAAAACTGATGTAATGTCCATTTAGAAATCCGATGGAAACGCTTATTAATATTTCCCTTTCTGGAGCGGGAGAAACAGTGATTTTTCCATCGATGGTGGTTTTTTTCTACTGATTACCCAGCACCAGAGAAAAGATGTAACTGGAAAATCCTCTCCCATCCTGTCGGCAACTCAAATTCAGAGATCTACCTGAATAACTTCTTCCACTTAGTACAAGCTGTAATCATTTAAATTTCCATCAAAGACTAAGATATCTTGTTAGTCACATTAGAGACAGCCCACTGAACAGACTCTTCAAGGTAAACAATTGATACCAGTTGTCTCATCGTACAATGCAAATCACTCCTCAGATCACATATCTACACATCTTTAATTTCCATCGCTTACACTCTGAAACGGGAACAGAGTCATAGACTCATATAAAAGTACAGCCAAGAAGCAGGACCTTCGGCCCATCTAGTCCATGGCGAAACCATATCAACTGCCGGCTCCCATCGACCTGCACGGCGAATATTGCCCCACGTGATGTACGCTCTTCCGGCCACACAGTTGACAATTTTCAAATAAAACAATTCTATATCTCAATATGCTTACAACGCGCGCCATCACCCTCAAATACTGTTCAGCAGGCGCAGTATATTAAGGACTCTAAGTTATAGAAAGTCAATTGTTTTAGCTGTTAAATTGGATAGTCTTTTTCCTGGAAGGGGAATGTTCACACCTCCTTGTTTTTAGATTGGTCTGGTGCCACGACACCGGTCAGTGTGGATGAGAAATGGCTTAGGAAACGATGACAGAAGTTTTTTTTACATCGCATCTACAGTGATATGGGGGTGGTCTGTGATCATGTGACTATTGAAACAGATGGCTAGAGTAATACCTGAAACTCCCAGCACCCTTTGCGCCATTCCTCGCAGCTGTATTATATTCACCCGTTGTTGTCTGAATATTTCCTGTTTTTGTTGTTGTTGCAAACCCGGAAACCATTACATTTGTTATTGTCTGAAGGCAAGTGACGGCTAAAAGCAGATGTGTATCCATAGGTAAGGCCAGTTACCGTGTTTTCCCTACTGGATTTAAGACACTTCGTAGTTAAAGCAGATGTGTATCCATAGGTAAGGCCAGTTTCCGTGTTTTCCCTACTGGATTTAAGACACTTCGTATTTAAAGCAAACGCACTGATGATTGCTGAAGCAAAGCGGCCTGAAGTGACAATAACTTGTACTCGCGCTGTCGCTGTGTGTCAGTGCGTGAGTGTAAAGTCCCATGCCTTCATTATATCTTCAATAAATCATGTCGGACCAGTTTCTGTTCTCCCCATCCCACGTTATTTTATTCCAGAATCTGTCCTATATAAAGATTATATTTGGAACATCCCGTGCCTACACACCGTACATGATACATTGTATTTGTTACCCAATGAAAGAAGGATAACCGGGATTTAGTGCTTTATGTCGGAATCTGGACGATAACAAAACCCTGAGACTTCACAACAGCATGGCAGCTCTTTCGGTGAACTTTCTAGTTGACTTTAGACAAGCTGATCTTTCCATCGCATATAAACAAATGAGAACTCGTGTTCTATTTCTGTCCAAGTGTCTCTTGGCTCTGAAACGCCAAGTCTGCGATCCCATCGGGAGAGGTAGAAACGGGTAAGTCCGGCCAAAAGGGCTCTGGTGAAGCTGTCTAGGCCAATCCACTGTACAGTGCAGACAATGGAGTATAGGAGCATTGACGAACTCCGACCATACCATCGATCTCAGAGGACGGTAAAGACGGGAGGACATCAATGCCCTATGCTGCCGTTATGAAACTCACTTTCATCACAACAACAGCGTTAATGAAGCTTTCCCGTCTGGCGTTCTTTCCAAGTTCCAAGTTTAAAACTGTGAATCTACCTATTTTCCAAACAAATTTCTGCTCAGAGTAACAGTACCTCTGGCTACCATTATCAATATTTCCAATGCTAATTTTCTAAATTTACGGAAACAGAGGAATTGGAACTATTCTGTACAATACAGTGCAATTCTCAAGTAAAACCGTTTATTTTTGGCAGTATTGAAAGAAAATAGTTTTCTTGTGGTTAATTTAACGACGATTTTGTTCGTGCCTCGCGGAACACGTGGACTTGAAATTCTTCACCCTTACGAGTGGAAACGGCAAAAGTAGATGTCATGTTAGTTGTATTTGTTGCTGTTGTGTGACAGGCTAATTACGTCAACAATTACGTTTGTGACGAAGGCCCGTCACTGATTACGGACGGCACATGGAACATTCAGTAAAACACTCAAAGTGTTATCCACACACATTATTCCCCTTTGTCATTGTGTGAGTACACGCATCACAATAAATCAACAGTCACAATTTTACACTTATCCCCAGCAGTAAAAGGTAGGAAAAAAAAGAAACACACTATGTCATAGTTTAATTATCTCAGGTCAATTTATTCATATTCATCTTTCCAGTAAGTGTTTTGCCGAAGTGTCATGACTATCTGGCGTTTCTCTCCTCCACAGTCTGAAACACAACTGCTGCATCGAGCTGTCTATTACAGAGGCAGCAGCAGCCTACACGGGTCTGCTGATGGTGGAGGATACCATCTTTAACTGGGTCAAGGCTTATGTTACCTAATTACTCACCTTGTGGTAAAGTTTTGGGGTTTATTTAAGTTATTTAACCGGGAAATGGTGACTCCATTAACCGGGAAATGAGGTATATGGGTTTACTGACAGAACTAGCAGTAGAGTTTCAGATTGTGTGAAATGGAAGATAATTGAGTTAATTAGCTTTTGGTTGGTCTAGGGGGAGGGTCTTAGCAGTTATAAGCCTCTGTTTACCAAGGCTTTGTTTTTTTTGGTTCAGTCTGAGGGTGGCTGTTAACCAGACAGGTGACCATTGCAAACTGTATATATATTGTTTTTTTTTCATTCTTTTTCTTGTTTTGATATGGACGTCCAGGTTTTTTTTTTGTTTTTCCACTGTTTTTGTAAATAAAAGCACCTAATCTACTTTTGCGACTCAAACCATCTGGTTAATTTTCTTAGACAGCTCACCCACGGTTATTTGTGACATTTGGTGGCAGCGGTGGGATGGTCAGTCGCAAAACTGAGCGTGTTTTATAAAAAAACGAAGTGGGCTACGGTCTCGAAACTAGCAACTCCGGATGGAGAATGAGGATGAGTGGGAGACACCGGCCACGTCAGTAGAAGAGGCACAAGGTAGAAGATCCAAAACCCGACAGCTGCAGCCTGGGCCATCAGGAAGTGGGTCCCTCAAACACAGAGGTGGTAAATTTCTTCAGGGATCTTTTTAACCGCCCAGCAGAAGAGAGATAATATTCTCCAGGAAGAGCTCTGGGGCTTGCGGATCTCACCAGGCCTCCCGACAGACTGCCCTACAGCCATCCCCAGCAGGGCAGTCCACCAGAGCAGAAGGTGGGGGCCTTAGACTGGAACTTCCAACTCAGGTGCCCAGAAGGGGAGGCCCACATGACACCTCCGACTTTGGGTAGTCGTTGGTTTCTTCCCCTGGCTGAGTGGGTTGACACCCCCCCCCCCCAGCAGACCAGCGTAAGGAACCCCGGATGTCGCTGTATCAACAAGGTGAAGACATTGAAAATTACCTTCGACGTTATGAACGCATGGGAAAAACATGGCAGTGGCCAAGGGAGGAGTGGCCCTGTCTACTGATTCCCCTGCTGACCGGGAAAGCCCTGGAGGCCTACACGGCCATGGAGGAAGACGTCTACCTGTTATACAGACTGTTGGCCAAATTTGACATCTGTTCAGAGACCTACCGTCAACGGTGCCGGGCCACCTCAACACCATCTGGGATGACACCGACAGAGACGTATCACCGGCTGAAGGGCCTCTATCGTCGCTGGATGTGGCCAGGGCCGAGTTGTAAGGATCGGCTGGTTTAGACCATCACCCTGGAGCAGCTGCTGCAGGTGCTTCCTCCAGACATCAGGACGTGGCTGAGAGAACAGGAACCGGAGGATGTACTGACGGCAGCGAAGTTGGCCATGCAGTACCTGAACGCCAGAAAGGGGGCCTCGTCACGACCAACATGGGTGGATTCCAGGGACTACAACCGCCCCAGGGACAGCTTTACAGAGAACTTTGAAGGTAATCGGGGGGCAAATGACAAGGGGCACACTGCTCAGTCATTTACTGATACTTTGATATGCTATTATTGTCAGCAGTAGGGTCATAAAGCGTCTGTTTGTCCCCTGAAGAGTCCAAAACTAACTGGACTGTGTTATGTGCCTAGAAAAGGTGAGCAGGGTGACTGCCAGGACAGGAAGGGAGACTCTAGATCTGTTCCTGTAAAAGTTAATGGTAAACCCTTTACTGCTCTCCTTGATTCTGGTAGTTCTATGCCATTCATAACTAAAAAGTTGTGTGCCCTGTGCTATTGACTACAGCCAGCGAACAGAGGTTTTATGTGTACATGGTGACTGTAAGCCGGAGCCACAGGTAGAACTTACAGTGGAGGTAGATGGACAAGTCTCTGATGACAGTGCGGGTGGTGGAGAATTTACCAGTGGAGATGCTTTTGGGCTGGGATTTGCCTGTTCCGTATGATCTCCTAAGCAGGGGTAAAAGTCTGTAATGCTCATGAACCTGTGTCAGAATAGAAAATGCATGTCTCTTGTTTTGTCATGACACGGTCCTAGGCAAAAACCCAAGTTCAGTATCGGACGCAACCTTTGCCAGACTTATGTGGTAGTCAGTGCAATGCTGGAAACAAAGGGCCCAGAAAGACCCGTCGGCAACGGCGGTTAGAGAAACATGCTGGTACACCTTCATCTGGTGAAATGCCTGAAAATGCTGTGTCAGATGTTAAGTTGGAAGTGCCAGAGAACATCACCATGTTACAACAGTCTAGTCCTTTGTTAAAGTCTCTGTCAACCAAGATCTTAGCCTTTGTTGATTACACCGCCCGGGTAGGTGGTTCAGTGTATGTCCCTAACAACGGCATCCTTTATCAGGGAGAGGAGCCAAGCAACAGGAGGTTAGTGGTGCCAAGTAGTTGCAGGTCACCTTGCCAATACCATTCCCTGGGCAGGACATTTAGGTCACCATAAGGCATATCTTAGGCTGGTCTCTCGGTACATATTTCAAAACGTGCCTAACGTGTCAAAAAACCAGTGCTGTCCGTAAATCAGACCGAGCACCCCTCCAATCCATGCCAGTGATTACCACCCCATTTAAGCGGATTGAAATGGACATTGCGGGGCCCCTGGGAAAAAAAAGCTCAGCAGGATATCAGTACATTCTTGTTGTATGTGATTATGCCACACGATTCTCTGGAGCCTTTTCTCTCCGGTCTGTAACCACTCCAAAACTGATCAGTGCTCTTGTCCTGCTTTTTTTCTAGTGTAGGCATCCCGGAGGAAATCCTGACCGACCAGGGAACCAAGTTTACATCTCGCCTGATGAGCCAGCTGCATAAGGAGTTGGACGTAACTGCTATCAGAACATTTCCTTATCACCCAGAGACAGATGGCCTAGTGGAAAGGTTTAACCAAACCCTCAAGGGGATGCTCAGAAAGTTTGTATCTGATACAGGGATGGATCAATGTGATAAATGGTTACCCTTTCTGCTCTCTGCCTACAGGGAAGTGCCTCAGGCGCTCAGGCGTCTACCGGATTCTCCCCTTTCGAGCTGCTCTACGGTTGGCCAGTCCAGGGGCCCCGGTATCTGCTGTAACGAAACTGGGAGGAGAAAGTGGCAGCTAATCCTGTAGAGGGGCAAGGTGTTGTACAGTATGTCCTTCAGCTGAGGGACCTGTTGAAGCGATACCGAGAGGAGGCCAGACTCAACCTCCTGGAGACTCAGAAGCGGTGATATAACCATCAGGCACGCCAACGTGAGTTCAAACCAGGTCACAAGCTCCTGTTGCTCCTGACCACCTCATCCAGCAAGCTGCTGGCCAAGTGGCAGGGACCTTTTGAGGTTATAAGGAGGATGGGGCCTACAACATGCGAGATCCTGCATCCGGAGAAGGGGAAACAAAAACAAACTTACCATGTGAACCCCTTGAAAGCCTGGGAGGGAAGAAGCAGCCCTCCTTCCATCACCTCACTACTGGCACGCCGGGTGATTGAGGAGGATGACTCTGAAGGTGTAGTGGAGGCCTGGAAACAGCCTGCCAAGGTGGATCTCTCTCACCTGGATTCTCAGAAGCCAATTGAATTGCAAGTCATTTTCGACAACTTCCCTCCGTTGTTCACACAGAAACCAGGCCAGACAGATGTGTTGCAGCATGCCATCCGAGTCAAATCAAGTCAGAGTCCAGTACGGCAGGCATGCTACCCAGTACCAGGACGTCTGGCGAAGGCGTTGAAGGAGGAGGTCCGCTTGATGTTGGAGCTGGGAGTCATCGAACCGTCTGAAGGTGAGTGGAGTCGCGCTGTTGTCATTCAGCCGAAGAAGGATGGAACTCTTCACATTTACATTAACTTTATTAAACTGAACGCCATCTCATTTTTCGATGCCTACCCGATGCCCCAGATTGAGAACCTGCTGGAGAGGATTGGGAGAGACAACTACATCACCAACTTGGACCTCGGCAAGGAGTATCGGCAGGTCTCCCTGGAGAGCCAGCCCCGGTCCCTCACTGCATTGAGGGCCCCTCTAGCCTCTTTCAGTTCACAGTGATCCCCTTTGGATTACATGGTGCTCCCACCACATTCCAGATGCTTACGGACAGAGTGCTGCAAGGTTGTGAGGACTGCAGCGCCGCTTATTGGATGATGTGGTCATTTTTAGCCTGACCTTGGAGCAGGGGTGTCAAACTCATTTTAGGTCACGGGCCGGATTGAGCAAAATGCAGCTTCATACGGGCCGGATCAGTCGAACGCGTGCGGACGCAGCTTTCGTTGCCTCCGTTTTTTCAGCCTGCTCTCATGTGTCTCAGTCTCTGCTATAACTTCAAAGTGTTTCTCTTTACAAATTCCGTTTCTTATGAAGAAGACTGCCGAGCAAGACTGCCGAATAAACAATAAAAACCCTGAAAACTTGGTACCTGAATAAACTCAGCATTAGCCATATCATACGCCATAGGCGCTTCGATTACTGGGGCCAGTTTTAATAGTAATTAGATATTATCTCGCAGGCCAAAGATAATTCCACCGCGGGCCGGATTTGGCCCGCGGGCATTGAGTTTAACATATATGCCTTGGAGGAACATCTGGAGCACCTTCGTCGAATCCTAGGTGCTATCAGTGCGGCAAGACTTACACTGAACCTGCAGAAATGTGAGTGGGCCAGGCAGGAAACCCGGTACCTGGGGTATCAGCTGGGGAGAGGTGAAGTCCGGCCTCAGGTGGACAAAGTTGAGGCCATTCTGAACAGCACCAAGCCCCTTACCAAGACGCAGGTCCGATCTTTTCTTGGTCTAGTGGGCTGGTACCGACAGCTCATCCCTCACTTTTCAACCTTGGCAGCCCCATTGACCAACCTCAGCTGCAAGTTGGCCCGTAATCCTGTGGAATGGAGTGAGGAGTTTGAAAGCGCTTTCCAGGGCCTGAAGGAGAAATTACGTTCTTCCCCTGAGTTGCAGAGTCCTGACTTTGAACGCCGCTCCCTGGTGCAGGTGGATACCTCAGGCGTAGGCATCGGGGCAGTACTGGCTCAGGGAGAGCCAGGTGAGGAACGACCTGTGTTGTATCTCAGCAGGAAACTACTGCTTCGTGAAACCCGGCAGTCCACAATCGAGAAGGAGTGTCTGGCAATCAAGTGGGCGTTGGACAGCCTCGGGTACTACCTTCTTGGGAGGAAATTTGACCTCCAGATGAACCTCAGCGCCTGACTTGGATCCAGACCATGAAGGACTGGAATGCCAGGGTGACTAGGTGGTACCTGGAACTTCAACCTTTCAAGTTCTGTGTGCGGCACAAAGCAAGCAAGAAGCACATCACAGCGGACTTCCTGTCAAGACTGCCAAATATTGCCGCTGCAGGAGAGCAGGGTGGTAATGTGACGAAGGCCCATCACTGATCACGGACGGCACGTGGCACATTCAGTAAAACACTCAAAGGGTTAACCACACACATTATTCCCCTCTGTAAATTGTGGTGAGTGCAGGCATCACTATAAATCAACAGTCACAAATTTAAACTTATCCCCAGCAGCAATAGATATGAAAAAAAGAAACACACTATGTCACAGTTTAATTATCTCAGGTCAATTTATTCATATTCATCTTTCCAATAAGTGTTTTGCCGAAGTGTCATGATAATCTGACTTTTCTCTCCACCACAGTCACTGGGTCTGAAACAGAGCTGCTGCAGAGAGCTGTCTAATATAGAGGCAGCAGCAACCTGCACAGGTGTGCTGATGGAGGAGGATACCATCTTTAACAGGGTCAAGGCTTATGTTACCTAATTACTCAACTTGTGGTAAAGTTTTGGGGTTTATTTAAGTTATTTAACCGGGAAATGGTGACTCCATTAAACGGGAAATGAGGTATATGTGTTTATTTTGAGAACTGGCAGTTGAGTTTCAGATTGTGTGAAATGGAAGATAATTAAGTTAATTAGCTTTTGGTTGGTCTAGGGGGAGGGGCTTAGCTTTGGCTTTTTTTTTGTTTAGTCTGAGGGTGGCTGTTAACCAGACAGGTGACAATTGCAAGCTGTATATAGTATGTTATTCTTTTTTTTCTTATTTTGATGTGGACTTCCATGTTTTTGTTTTTCCACTATTTTTGTAAACAAAAGCACCTCAATCTATTTTTGCGACTCAAGCCACCTGGCTATTCCTCTTAGACAGTTGACCCACGAATATTTGTGACAGGGTGTCAGCGGATTTGGGGTGTGCTCTGAAATGGGGATGGCGCACATTTACGGATTTGTGTTGCGCCCGGATACAGGGTGTATTCATTCTCCAATATGGCGGTGCGCACTGATTTGCGAACTGTGCAAACCCAGATTTGTATGTTTCATCTGCTCTGGAATGGCGATTTTTAATATTGAGACCGCCATCACAAGTTATTTTGTCAACTGTTTGAAATAATTCCTACTCTGAGAATTATGTTTGTGGGGGTTGTCAGCGTGTTTGGGTGTGTACTGCGTTGGGGATTGAGCTCTGATATTTGGTGGTTTCTGGGAACATGACTTCGCGGTGCATATGGATTTGGGGGTGTTGATGAAGATGAGGGTTTGCAGAATTTGCCGTCACATCCAAATCTGTGTGCTTGGGCCGATCTGGAGATGCAACCACATTCCTGGTGCACGGGGATGTTAAATGTACAGACAGGCATTTTTGTATACTTTGGAATAATTGCTGCTCTGAGATAATTTACCACATGTGGGTGTGTGAGCGTGTGTCGGGTGCGCACTGTTTCGGGAATCGCGCCGATTTAGGTCTGTTTTGCACATTGTTTTGGAGTTACATCCAAAGTAATATGTGTCGGCCGATCTGGTTGCAAACTAATGTTGGGGTGCGTGGGGATTTTTAATGTTGAAACAACTATTTTCTGAACAGTTTGAAATTATTCCTGCTTTGAGATAACCTGTTATGATTGTGGAGGTATCAGCGTGTTTGGGGCGCGCACTTATTTGGAGATTGCGTAGATTTAGAGAGCTAAAATGTGGGGATGCACACTGGTTTAGGGATGCGAACAGATTTAGTGATATGTCCGCCAATATAGAGGTGCGCACTGATTTGGTGATGCTCTCTAATATACAGCTGTGTCCGCCAATATTTTCGGATTCCGGAGTTCTCACAGAAATTTGTGGAATTGCGGATTTAGAGTTGTTTCATTTATAAGTAATTTTGTAATAAACGTGCTTTCAAATTTGGACTATTCTTGTTCCTTAATGTGCGAGGCAGCAATGTTGTGTATGCTTGAACTGATTCCTGCTCTGGAATGTCGGAATGTCAGCGGGTTTAGATTTTGGGGTGCGCACCGATCTATGGGTGTGTTGTCGAATTTGGTGATATGTGAAGATTTAGCGGGATGTTGTATGGGGTTGCACGTGTTATGAATTACACACAGATCTACGGATTTGGAGTTGCACAATAATTTTCCGCTGTGTGCGGATTTTTAATGCCCAGTGTTACGATACGGCAAAAATAAATATCGAATGAGGCACATTTTTTTACAAACAAATATTTATTTAAACTATGCTCAATAAAAATGAAAAGTAAACAAACGACTAACTTAACCAGAAGTTAACTGCTATATGGCAACTCGAAAGTTCTTAAAATGATAAATGCGAACACAGTTCTTAAAATGATGAATGCGAAAGTCCAAATGATTTATACAGTCAATTAGAAGAGACTTTCCTGAAGCAACGAATTCCTCGACGACGTGACGTTACTGCTGATCCCAGCCGAAAAATCCTTCGCCCGAAGGATTCGCGATGAAGGAAATAAAAACGGCTTGAAGGGAATGACCTTTACTTGGCGAATAACACTGCCCAACCCTTTCAGTTCTTACAAGGCAGGGGTTATCTCGGATGCAGGTTACTATTTCCGGAACGAAGATCCAATAAGTTTGATCCTGTATTACCGCCGACGACGCCAACTTTAGTCGATCCTTCGGGTTTTCGTACGTCGGTAAATCTTCACTCTCCGATAATTAGACTTTAAAATTAAATCGAAGATACATCAAACATAACTGGCAGCAATTTTCAAAACTGCCGGCACAACGGCAATCTACCGCACAGTAAGAATCAAAACTCCACTTTAAAACAAAACTGCGTCATGAAACCAAATAAGCAGCATAACTGTGTAACGGACGCCTTAAAAGACGTCCCAACAAAAACTCCTGCGTCACAGCAGGCTTTCCCCGTTTTATACCGGTTGGAAAAGGGCCACCACATAACTACAGACTGGTCGGAAAACTACATCATGTGACCTCATACTGGCGGGAAAATACATCACCCCACCATCACAAGACGTTCACCAGATACTCAATTACATCATGGTCACAAGACAATCACAAGATACCCACGAGGTATGTGACACCAGGCAGCCATTTCCTGATCTGTTTCAAATTATTATTCCTCTGGGATGATTTAATGTGTGTGCGGAGCTGACAGCGGGTTTGGAGTTGTGGAAGTATATGACTCTTTGGCTATGTATGGGGATAACATATTCACTAGTGAATACTCTTAAAATTTAGCTCGGAAGTCTTGGGATTTAGCCAAGTACTTACGAGTCTGAGAATTTAGCTCATACCCTTGCTAAAGTCTAAAGAAGAATGTTATGGCACCACATTTACGTCATGCTCCTGTTTGTCGAAATCTAACGCTAAGTTCACAGTCAAGCAATGTTATTGATAAGTGTTTTAAGTAAGCTGTGCCTATTTCATGAAGCGGGTCTGCAAGATAAGCAGAGCCTCTGAAAAACGCTGTTATCAAAAAGGCTCTCCATGATATCATGTCTTTTAGTGTGAAACAATTCTGTGAGTCGGTCTGATCTATTCTGTCTGCTGCTCCTGAATTTTTTTCCCCCGCAATAAGAGCGCAAATTGTTTTCGGAATTGTGCAGAATTAGCACTGTATCGTCCAATATGCAGTGTCCACGTTTTTGATTTGGGGAAGCGCACAGATTTAGTGGTGTGTTCTCGTATGTGGAGTGGATACTGATTTGGGATTATACGGATTTGGGATTTGCACACAAATTGGGGTGCGTGCCGATTTTTAATGTAGACACTGCCATTTTGTGAACTGTTCAGGATGATTTTTACTCCGGGATATTCTAACGTGCATTTGGAATTGTCAGCGGGTATGGAGTGTGCTTTTATTTGCGGATGTTGGCAGATTTCCGAGTGCACACAGATGTGCTGATGCGGGCAGATTTAAGGGGATGAGGTCGAAAGTGGCGGTGGACACAGATTTGGGATTATACCCAGATTTGGTCTGTCGGCGGAATTGGAGTTGCAAACGAATGTTGGAGTGAGTGCGAATGTTTAGTATCGAGACAGACATTGTCAGAACTATTTGAAATTATTCTTTCTGATTTGTGATTTGGAATGTTGATAAAGTGTTACCAATCAGAGAACAGACTGTGAAATCCGTGGATATATGTCGTCATCCCAGTTTTCTTACTAAATATACTTTACTGGTGGACAAAATGTAGATTGTGATGTTTATAACGGATGCGATGAATTGTACTGATCAGACATCTAGTCGTACAGCGGAAATTAAAATGATTGTGGAGGTTAAAGGAAGGTATCTTGGTGTAAATGGTGTTATGTGGGAAGCTGTAAATGAAGTTATGATGGGTGGGGTATCTCTCCCTAGCAGCAGGGCATAACGTTGTGAATATGAATGATGTGTATGAGGCATTTGTAGAAATATTTGTTTCAATGGGTATTAAAGTGGTTTAATGCTTCATGGGATGAACGTCTGCCATGGATGAGGACGATGTGGATCTTTGTAATGACAGGTTAGGGCACATTATTCAGCAAACTGCTTTGGCAGCGATCCCCATGAAAACGGGCATTAAAATAGGAGAAAGTCTGTACCATGGTCAGCTGAGGAGTTTGCCGAGGCAAATAGTGAGGGAAATAAGACGTGTAAGAAATTTCAGAAGTATTGCTCCCCGAGTGACCTTATTAAATATAAAAGGGCAGAGGCCGTGGTGAAGGCCCGACACAGATTACAGAGGAGGAGGCGTTTGCTGACCTGCGGCGAATTGGAGTGGATAATTCGCCAGGGCCTGACAAGGTGTTTTCTCGGATCTTGGGGTGCCCTAATACAGATAGATCGGAGTTCTAAGTAAATTTATTTTCGAAGTACACGTATGTCAGAATATATGTACATTCTTAAACTCAATTTTCCTGTGTGCACTCTCACCAAATCTCCAGAATTGTATCTATAACAGGATCAATCAAATAACAACCAGGGTACAGAAAACAACAAACTGTGCAAATGATTATATACATAAATGGCAATGAATAACGAGACATGGGATAACGAGATAAATATTCCAAAGTGAGACAATTCGTTGTAAGAAAAGTTGTGATAGGACAAGTGAAGTTGAGTGTAGTTATCAATTTTATTCAAGAGCCTGATGCTTGATGGGTAGGATCTGTTCATCAACCTCGTGGTTTTCTGAGGCTCTTGCACCTTCTGCTGATAGCATTAGCATGACCTGCGAGGTGGGGATCTCTGGTGCTGGATGCTGCTTTCCTACGACAACATAGATGTGTTCAACGGTTGGGCTTTACCCGTTATGTATTGGGCCGAATCCGCTATTTTTACACATTTTTCAGATCAAAGGCTTTGATGTTCCCATACTAGACTGTGATGCAGCCAGTCAAAATACCCTCCACTACTCATCTGTAGAAGTTCTTGGCATTGCATAAGGAACTGAAGGCTTGTAGGGTGGCTAATGTTATTCCGTTATTGAAGAAAGGCTCTAAAATAACTCATAAAATTATTGGGCGGTGAAACTGATATCAGAAATGGGTAAGATATGGGATGGTATTATACGTTCTAGGATATATAAATATCGGTATAACAGCTTATTTAGGAGAATTCTCAAAGAACAGATTCTTAACGAGAAAATAGCTGGGAGATCCTTTCTTTATTTGGGACACGATGCCACTTAACTTGGACAGAAAACTGTTACCGAAAAATTTCTAACTAGTCACGTGTACTTTTCTAAATACTCACCTGCACTTTCTTGGCCGTTAGAGCATACTGTTTTAAAAGACGTCAGTTACCGAATTGAAAAGAAATGATAGTTGACACCTCTTCAGTGATCGGCTACCCTATGGTTAGAAGGTCAGACAGGCGACTCTGTGGACGCAGGAAGAAAACTCAGGTGGTTATTTGTTTCTCAGGTACCAGGGTCCCGGATGTTTCTGATCGCATCCACGGTATACTGAAGCGGGAAAGAGAACAGCCAGAGGTCACGGTACATATTGGTAGCAACGGCTTGGGAGGAAAAGGAAAAAGGTCCTGAAAACAGATTACAGGAAGTTCGGAAGGAAGTTGAGAAGCAGGACCTCAAAGGTAGTAATCTCGGGACTATTGCCTGTGCCAATTGACTGTGAGTAAAGGAATAGAGCGAGATGGATGATAAATGCGTGGCTGAGGGATTGAAGCTGTGGGCAGGGATTCAGATTTCTGGATCATTGGGAGCTCTCTTGGCGCAAGTGTGACCTGTATAAAAAGGACGGGTTGCACTTGAATCCCAGGGGGACCAATATCCTGACGGGCAGGTTTGCTAATATTCCTGGGGAGAGTTTAATTTAGAAATATTGGGGGTGGGAACCGAACTGAAGATATGGAGGAAGAGGCAGCTTGTAGACAGTTCGAGAAGGAGGGTAGGCAAGTGATAGAGAAGGGAGGCTCTCAGACCGATGGTTTGAGTTGTGTCTATTTTAATGCAAGGAGTACTATGCACAAAGTTGATGAGCTTAGAGCATGGACCTGTTCTTGGAATTATGATATTGTGGCCATTACAGAGACTTGGATGGCTCAGGGACAAGAATGGTTACTTCGAGTACCAGGTTTTAGATGTGTCGGAAAGGATAGGGAAGGAGGCAATTAGGTAGGGGAGTGGCACTGTTGATCAGAGATTGTGTCACGGCTGCAGAAAAGGAGGAACTCGTGGAGGGATTGTCTACGAAGTCCCTGTGGGCGGAGGTTAGGAACCGGGGCCAATAACTCCACTAGATGTTTTTATAGACCACCGAAAGGTAACAGGGACATCGAGGAGCAGATAGGGAGACAGAAAGGAGTCATAATAACAGGGTTGTTGTGGTGGGAGATTTTAATTTCCCAAATATTGATTGGCATCTCCCTAGAGTGAAGGGTTTAGATGGGGTGCGGTTTGTTAGATGTGTTCAGGAAGGTTTCCTGACACAACATGTACACAGATCAGTCTACTAGAGGAGAGGATGTAGTTGATCTGGTATTGGAAAATGAACCTGGTCAAGTGTCAGGTCTCTCAGTGGTAGAGTATTTTGGAGATAGTGATCGCAATTCTATCTCATTTACCACAGCATTGGAGAGAGATAGGAATAGACAAGTTAGGGAAACGTTTAATTGGAGTAAGGGGAACTATGTGGCTATCAGGTAGGAACCTGGAAGCATAAATTCAAATCAGATCTTCTCAGGGAAACGTACCAAAGAAATGCGGCAAATGTTCAGTGAATATTTGGTGGGGTTCTGCGTAGACACGTTCCAATTAGACAGGGAAATGATGGTAGAGTACGGGAACCGTGGTGCACAAAAGCTGCTGTAAATCTCGTCAAGCAGAAAAGAAGAGCTAAGGAAAGGTTCAAAAACTAGGTAATGATATAAATCTAGAAGATTATAAAGCTAGCAGGAAGGAGCTTAAGAATGGTATTAGGAGAGCCAGAAGGGGCCATGAGAAGGCCTTAGAAGATAGGATTAAAAAATAAATTCAAGGGATTTTACAAGTATTTGAAGAGCAAGAGGATACGACGTGAGAGAATAGGACGAATCAATTGTGACAATGGAAAAATGTTCATGGAACCGGATGAAATGGCGGAGGTATTTAATGAATACTTTGCTTCAGTATTCACTTTGGGAAAGGATCTCGGTGATTGTGGGGTGACCTGCCGTGGACTGAAAAGCTTCCGAATGTAGATATTAAGAAAGAGGATGTGCTGGATCTTTTGGAAAGCATCAAGGTGGATAAGTCACCAGGATCGGACGGGATGTACCCCAGGTTAACGTGGGAAGCGAGGGATCAGATTGCTGAGCCTCTGGCAATGGGCTTGGCATCATCAGTGAGAAAGGGAGAGATTCCAGAGGACTGGCCGCTTGCGGGTGTTGTTCCCTTATTCACGAAAGGGAATAGGGATAGGCCACGGAATTATAGACCAGTGAGTCTCACTTCTGTGGTTGCTGCGTTGATGGAGAAGATCATGAGAGGCAGGATTCCTGAACATTTAGAGAGACAGAATATGATTCGGACTAGTCAGCATGGCTTTGTCAAAGGCAGGTCGTGCCTTACGACTCTGATTGAATTTTTTTGAGGTTGTGACTAAGCACATTGATGAAGGCAGAGCCACAGATGCAATCTATATGGATTTCAGCAGGATATTTTATCAGGTGCCCCATGCAAGGTTTATTGAGAAAGTAAGGAGGCATGGGATCCAAGGGGACATTACTGTGTGGATCCAGAACTGGCTTGTCCATGGGAGGCAAAGAGTGGTTGTAGACGGACCATATTCTGCATGGAGGCCGGTGACCAGTGGTGTGCCTCAGGGATCAGTTTTGGGATCCCTACTGTTTGTGATTTTTATAAATGAACTGGATGAGGAAGTGGAGGGATGGTTTAGTAAATTTGCTGATGACACAAATGTGGGGTGTGTTGCGAATAGTGCAGAGAGTTGTCAGAGGTTACAACGGGACATTGATAGGATGCAAACCAGTGCTGAGAGGTGGCAGACGGAGTTCAATCCAGATAAGTGTGAGGTGGTTCATTTAGGTGGGTCAAATATGATGGCAGAATGCAGTATTCATAGTAAAACTCTTGGTATTATAGAGGATGATAGGGATCTTGGGGTCCGAGTCCATAAGACACTCAAAACTACGACGCAGTTTGACTATGTGGTTAAGAAGGCATGCGGAGCATGGGTCTTTATCAATCGTGGGATTGAGTTTAATAGCCGAGACAGCTATATAGGACCTTGGTCAGACCCCACTTGGAGAACTGTGCTCAGTTCTGGTCGCCGCTCTACGGGAAGAACGTGGAAACCATAGAAATGGTGCAGAGGAGATTTACCTGGATGTTGCCTGGATTGGGGAGCATGGCTTATGAAAACAGATTGAATGAACTCGGCCTTTTCTCCATGGAGAGACGAAGATGAGTTGTGACTTGATAGCGGTGTGCAAAATGATAAGAGGCATTGATCCTGTGCATAGTCAGAGGGTTATTCCATAGCTGAAATAGCTAGCACGAGAGGGCATAGTTTTAAGGTGCTTGGAAGTAGGTACAGAGGAGATGACAACCGTATTTTCTTTACACAGAGAGAGGTGTGGAATGGGCTGCCGGCGCAGTGATGGAGGCGTATATGGGACGATAGAGGTGTTTTAGGAGCGTCCTGGATGTCAACATTGGTCATAGAAAAATCGAAGACTATGGGTAAAGCCTAAGTAGTTCAAAGGGGCTGTATTGTGCTGTGTATTTTCTATGTTTCTATGTTTCTTTTCCTCTTGAAATGTACGCCAACATTAATTTGCCTTCACCACTGACTCAACTGGAGTTTGAATTCTATCCCCATCTAGATAATAATCTGCTTGTTTATTTATTTCACCAAATTACATGACCATACACATTCCAACATTGTATTTCATTTGCCACTCCTTTGCCCACTTCTCTAACCTATCGAAGCCTCTTAAGGAGTCTTAACAAACAGGAATATGCGGATTTAGATACCAGACTCTGATTTATAGACAAACTTCTGGAGTGTTTCAGGTCTGATTAGTGTTTAGGGATCGGGATGTGACTGGGTTGGAGGTCATATTATATTTTAGGTTAAGGATGTGGGGAGGTAGAGGTCAGATTGGCGTTTGGGGACGGCTCTGGGCGAGATGTCTGGTTATGTTTTATGGAGAGTGAAGTGTGGTGCTGGAGGTCAGATTAGATTCGAGATTACGTTGAGAGATGTGGGGTGCCGGAGTTTGTTAGATTTCAGATTAAAGTTTAGGGACAGTGTTGAGGGGATTTAGAGTTCAGTTTCTGATTTAAGGAATGGGACGTTTGGAAGCTGATTTTCATATTAGGATAAGTGGCGGGGATGTAGTAGGTTACAGAGCAGATTAGGATCGGGGGTTGGGATAGGATATTATGAATGGACAGATTTAGGTTTGGTGACAGGGGTTTGATATTTAGAAGACAGGTTGGGTATAGGGGCAGGGTTGTGAAGGAGTTAAAGATCAGATTGGGTTTAGTAATAAGCATGTTGGAGAGTTAGATACCAGTATGGGTTTAGGGATAGGAATACATGGAGTGAGAGGTCAGAATGTGGTTTAGGGACAGCTATGTTGGGGTCGTTAGACGTCACATGAAAGGTTAGACGTCAGGTATGGGAAGTTAGAATTCAGATGATGATTTAGTCAGGGATGCTGTGTGTTAGAGGTCAGATTAGGAATGAGGGACAGTGATGTGTTTGTGTAATAATGGGCAGCGGGTGTTGAGATTGAATGCAAGATTAGAGTAAGGGGACTGAAGATATGTCTTGGCCCGAAAGGTCGACGACTTACAGTTTTCAATCGATGATGCCTGATCTGCTGAGTTCCTCAAGAATTTTGTGCGTTGCCTATCTTACCACTTGTAATCTGAATCCTTTCCGTTCGATTGCCTCTCATTCTGTTACTGTTGATGACTGGCTAACCTGTCTCTATAATACAGGTCACTTTGTACTGGTAACAACTTCGTAAACCTTTTCTGCACCCTCACTCAAGTACACACACACACACACACACACACACACACACACACACACACACACACACACACACACACACACACACACACACACACACACACACACACACACACACACACACACACACTTCACGATCTCCCAGTCTCTCTTTACCCCGCCCCCACGCAAGCACTCCACTCAGCCAATCCCAGACGTCTCTCCCTTGCAAGCACTTTCCAATCTCCCTCCATTTTCTCGCGGTCCACAGCACTGCTGCTTCCAATGCCCCTTTCAACAGGACGGCCGCCCGGGAATAACAGCTTAGAGACCAGCCAGTGGATGAGAAGATCTGGAGCCCGGAATGGATACATTGAAGCTGCATCTGGGTTGCGCTCAGGCCGCGACTTTATTAATGAATTGAACCACCGAGGTGATCGGGTATTTCACCGCGCTGATCACCTGCTCCCTGAATTTCGACTGAGTCACCGCGTAAATAAATGTGTTCGTGCACAAGCTGAAATTCCTCATCGAAACGCCGACCCAATGAAATATCCATTCGGAATCATTGAAATTGAAACCAATTGCCTTGACCTGATAATATATGAAATTTACAACAGTTGTCATCCACAGGAGGATGAAGCTGCCGGAGATGGTGAAGAGTAAAACCACAGACCTCCTCCTGCTCTCCATCTCCGGGTCACTGCGGTTCTCCCCCTTGCTCTGACCCTTCAGCCCCTTACGAACCCGACTGGCCACTAAAATGTGCCTGACTGTCAGAGCGTTGAGGAAGAGTATCGGAGCAAAAGGGAGCAACGGAGTTAAAGCAGTCTCCACCCAAGCCCGTGCTACCCACCCGGGGTCAGAGGTACCTTTGGCCATGCGTTTACAGAACCACGGCACATTGTCGATGATCACTTTAGGCACTAAGAGGAAGTAGCGGGGAATGTTCTTTAGACAGAATAGTACACCGGTGGTTGTTAGAACCACAGCCGCAGTTTTCCCGGTACAATATTTTGTTTTCAGCTTCTGACAGCAAATGGCGACAAACCGGTCAAATGTGAAAGTGACGGTGAACCAGACAGAACAGTCTGTGGCTGCGAACCTCAGTACGTTGATAACCCTGCACACAGGGGTGATGTTCAAAAAACTGTACTTAAAGTAATTGTTTCTTAGCCGGTACAGAATGATCTCGAAGACAATGGTCAGTAGATCGGCCGCTGCCATGGCCACCAGGTAGCGAGTGGTGCAGGTAGAGAGGCCGCACTTTCCCCGGGACAGGATCACAATCGCCACTAAATTCACTGGAGAGAGAGGAAGAGAGAGAAACAGGGAGTGAGAAGAGGGAAGAGAACAGACACTGGGCATTACTGAGCACAATCACCGGGTTTCGGTTAACGTTCAGGGCTGTGAGAATGTGTAAACAACTGCTAATCTAACATCTGACACGCGTCTCACTATCTCTGAACTCTCTTCTTCACTGTGCAAATAAGGGGATCCGTGACTTATCTTCGGTGCTAAAAACCAGCTGCATGAACGACAGCGATCGATGCTAATCCTGATTCCATCTCTGATGGGGCCGGTTTCTCTGACTGAGCCGTGACTGAGCAGGCCACGAAGAACTCGGCATCTGGTGGGGCTGAGGAGGGACAACGCACACATGGCACTGGATGGTCACGGCAGCTCGAGAGCTTTTATTGAATTGAACAAACACCGACCGTGTCGGGCCCTTCTTCAGGACGAAACGATGCTCCAATTTACGACGGGTCTCAGCGGGAATGCCGGATCAACTTAGTAAACAGAGGCTGAGTGGCTCCGTTAATGGTTTACCTTTAACCTACTCTGGAAAAGGTGTATTTAAAGGGACGACCAACGGATGAGAGGCAGAAGTTTTGTTTCATTTGTCAATAAATATGAAAAATCAGATGTCGAATTGACAGGATTGATATTTCTGAAGGATATATGTGCAATAATCATCAAGTTGGAAGCTGGCAAACTGATCGGAAACAGGTTAATATACAGAAATACCAAACATGAAGTGTGCACACTCACCAGGAACTGATCGGGAAAAGGTCAGCAACGGTCAATCCACAAAAATACTAAACACTCACCAGGAACTCCAATGACGGCAATGAACACGTACAATATTTTCTGCACACTCCTGTAACTATCCAACATTGAATACATTTTCTCTGCCCAGTGATTCGTCCCCCGTGCTACCGGCGATTTGTCGGAATGAAATGTTAAAGCAGCAGAAGCCTGGGGTTTTTAATACCATTTAGCGAATCCATAGGGACAGGTTTCAACAGATTCAGAAATAAAGATATTCAAACTATCTCCAAACTGATTACGTCAGACACGTGCAATCCCTACGGTGACAAATAGCGATTAATTTAGTGAATTAATTGTGAAACGGCAAAGAATGGATAATGTGATGGTATAAGGGCTGTAAATTGGGAGTAGCATTCTTCCAGCAAAACACCATCAGACCCATCTCACCACCTCTTGTTTGTGTCCGTGTAACTTTCGACCTTTATTTGGGGAAATCGTATAGAAGATACTCTGGAATAAAACTATCTCTCACTGTCATTCTGCAGCAAGTCTGATCGCACCTCACCTGAATGCGACCTTAAACACGGAAAAATCTCCATATACTGAAAATGAACTCAACACTCGCATTTCAATGCTACTTCCCATTCCCATTCCGACACGTCAGTCCGTGGCCTCCTCTCCTGTGCGATGAGGCCACTCAGGTTGGAGGAGCAACACTTTATGTCCCGTCTGGGTGGGATCCAACCGGATGCCGTGAATATTGATCACTCGAACATTCCGTCAATCTGCACCCTCTTCACCATCCCCCCATTCCTGTTTCCCTCTCTCCTTATCTCCTTACCTGCCCATCAACTCCCTTCCTCTCGCCCTTACCCTTTTTTCCATGATCTTGTACCCTTTCCTATCAGATTTTTCTCTCTCCAACTATTTATCTCTTTCACAAACTCATTTCACCGCGCCCCACTCCCGCTTTCACCTAATTGCTAACACATTGTCCGCCTTCTTCACTCCTCACACCTCCCCGCGCCTTCTTGCTCAAAGTTGTCTTTCTACTTCCAAGTCCTGATCAAGGGATTCGGTCCAAAACGTCGACAATACTCTTTTCTATAGAAGCTACCTGGACTGCTGAGTTCCTTCAGTATTTTGTACGTGTTGCATTGAACGTAACCTGATCGCTCTTTCCTGATTATCACTAACCCCCCCCCCCCTCAGGGTACCCGGGGTATACCAATCTTCGTTCTGGGTCAAAAACATGTCTGCGTTCATCACCATTCAAATAAATAATTGCTCTTCCATTTTGCCTTCCATTTGAGTTACTTCTACATGGAACAGAGAAACGTAAAGCACAGGAACAGACCCTTCGGCCCACGGTGTCTGTGCCAACCATGACGCCATGTTTAAAAGATCGAAACTAACACTACATGATCCGTCTCCCCACATTCCCTGCCGTTCCGTATGTCAGCCATTACAACAATAACCGTGGGCATTTGGGTCTCTATTCATAGAAACCTTTAATCATTTGTGTTAATTAGTTGCCCCCCAAAAGGTGTCTGAACCGTCTGAGCTGTCGTATCAATTACATGTGATTCCACTGTAATTATGTCCTTCAAATGAACCATTGGTCAGACACAAAATATTGAAGTAAATTATGGCATTCTAGTTTGTGAAATTGCATAAAATCATCGACGGCTTCCATTCTCCTCAAGCGCTTGAATTCGTTATGCAGTTTGTGCTTGGGGGACACTACCAAGAGGATCTCCAAGAAAATGTTTGTTTGTGGTGATGAATAAAGACCATCACCACCAACCCCACCTCGACATATCCGTAACCCTACTCCCTGGCCCGCACACTCCGCTGTCTCAGCTGGGGGCGGGGGGAAGTGGGGGGTGAGCATGTTTTAATCATAACACCCTGTAACCTCACCAGGACCCACCCCTAACCCTACTCCCTGGCCTGCACACTTCGCTGTCTCAGCTGGGGGTGCGCATGTTTTAATCATATCACCCTGTAACCTCACCAGGTCCCACCCGTAACCCTACTCCCTGGCCTGCACACTCAGCTGTCTCAGCTGGGGGGTGAGCATGTTTTAATCATATCACCCTGTAACCTCACCAGCACCCACCCCTAACCCTACTCCCTGGCCTGCACACTCCGCTGTCTCAGCTGGGGGGTGAGCATGTTTTAATCATAACACCCTGTAACCTCACCAGGACCCACCCCTAACCCTACTCCCTGGCCTGCACACTCCGCTGTCTCAGCTGGGGGGTGAGCATGTTTTAATCATAACACCCTGTAACCTCACCAGGACCCACCCCTAACCCTACTCCCTGGCCTGCACACTCCGCTGTCTCAGCTGGGGGGTGAGCATGTTTTAATCATATCACCCTGTAACCTCACCAGCACCCACCCCTAACCCTACTCCCTGGCCTGCACACTCCGCTGTCTCAGTGGGGGGTGAGCATGTTTTATTCATAACACCCTGTAACCCCACCAGGACCCACCCCGGACCAGACTGCACGGCTCGCAAACTCAGCAGTCTCGGCTGGGGGTGAGTATGTATTAATAATAACACCCGAAAGTGCCACAGAACACGACGGAGAGCTGGAGAGGCGGAGAAGATAGTTTAGTTGTCGATGTGTGTACATCCGTGGGCGTCTGTCTGTGTGTTTATGCCTTTGACCATACGAGGGGCGATTGATAAGTTCGTGGCCTAAGGTAGGAGGAGGCAATTTTAGAAAACCTAGCACATTTATTTTTCAGCATAGTCCCCTCCCACATTAACACATTTAGTCCAGCATCCTGGAGCATACTGATCTGGGATCTCCAGAAAGTGTCCGCAGATGGGCGATTGATAAGTTCGTGGCCTAAGTCCTACAGCTTAGTTATACAGCCCTCGTTACCTGCACACGGGTTTATACGTGTGACAGCGTGTGTGTGTTTACAAGCTGTTTACAAGCGTGACTGTGTGTTTCTATCAGTCTGTATGTGCGTGGCTGTATCTGTGTTTCAGTTTCATGGGCTGGCCGTGTACGTGCCTTTGTCGTCTTTGTTTGTCAGTGTCGGTGTCGAGATGTATGTGCGTGTGTACATGTTTGTGTCTGGGTGTGTGTCTCAGTCTATGTCTGTGTCTGGGTGGGTGTCTCAGTCTATGTCTGTGTCTGGGTGTGTGTGTCACTATTTTTAAGTCTGTATGTGTGTGTGTGGTTTTTTGTTTCCCTCTGTATGTGTGCCTACGTCAGTGTTTATGTGTGGGTGTATGTGTGTGTTTGTGTGTCGATGTGTGTGTGTTTGTGTGTTGCTTTGTGTCGGTGTATATGTTTCAGCCAATGGGGAATGTGAGTGTGTGTGTGTGTGTGTGTGTGTTTGTGTGTTACTTTGTGTCGGGGTATATGCTTCAGCCAATGGAGAATGTGAGTGTGTGTGTCGGTGTGTGTGTGTTTGTGTGTTACTTTGTGTCGGTGTATATGCTTCAGCCAGTGGAGAATGTGAGTGTGTGTGTGACGGTGTGTGTGTGTGAGAACGTGAGTGTGTGTGTCATTGTGTGTGTGTTTGTGTGTTACTTTGTGTCGGGGTATATGCTTCAGCCAATGGAGAATGTGAGTGTGTGTGACGGTGTGTGTGTGTTTGTGTGTTACTTTGTGTCGGTGTATATGCTTCAGCCAATGGAGAATGTGAGTGTGTGTGACGGTGTGTGTGTTTGTGTGTTACTGAGTGTCGGTGTATATACTTCTGCCAATGGAGAATGTGAGTGTGTGTGTCGGTGTGTGTGTGTGTTTGTGTGTTACTGTGTGTCGGTGCATATGCTTCTGCCAATGGAGAATGTGAGTGTGTGTGTCGGTGTGTGTATGTTTGTGTGTTACTTTGTGTCGGTGCATATGCTTCTGCCAATGGAGAATGTGAGTGTGTGGGGCGCTGTGTGTGTGTGTGTTTGTGTGTTACTTTGTGTCGGTGTATATGCTTCAACCAATGGAGAATGTGAGTGTGTGTGTGTGTCCGCATTTGAGGGTCTGAGTATATCTGCCGGTGTCTGAGATTGTGTGATTGTATGTCTGTGTTGATGTGTGAAAAAATGTGAGTACTTGTGTGTGTGTCTGTGTGTGTGTGCGCGCGTCAGCGGTGTGTATCTCACGTGTCTGCACGTCACCGTGCGCGTGTGTTTATTTTGTTTGTTCGTATGTTAGTGTCAGCGTCTGTGTGTATGTGCATGCGTCTATGACTATGTGTAGGAGTCCGTGTATGTGCGAGTCTAGGACTATGTGTGCCTAGTCTGCCTTAGTATGAGTATGTGTGTTTCTGTGTGTGTGTTTCCGTGTGTCTGTTTGCTGTGTATCTCTGTATCTGTTGCTGTTGCCTGTCTCATCCTGTCTCTTTGTTCTTTTTGATTTCCGTGTCAACATTTGTCTGTTTTCTGTGCCTGTTTATGAGTGGGTTTCAGTGTGCAGATCTGTTTGTTAATTTGTTGTATTATGCGTGCTAATCTGTGCTTGGTGTGCGTATGTGTTTGTGTGTCTGTGTATACCTGCAGTAATTGTGTCAATGTTTATGTGTGTGTGGGTGAACTGCTGTGTGCGTCTCTGTCGGTCTCTGCCTGTGGGAGAGTCTCTGGTAATGGTGGTGCTCCTGATACCATGTCTCTGTGCGCATGCCTCTACCTGTGCCAGCGCCCGTATGTGTTTTGCTTCTGCTCAAATATAAAATTAACTTTATTAGTTAAGTCCTTAAATGTCAACTTATAGTACATTGAAATTCGTATTCTTGCAGATATTCGCAGTGGAGTAGAGAAATGCAATAAATTCAGTGAAAACCTACATATAAGGACTGTCAAACTAATACTATCCACGTGGATTTATGGTACAGATGGATTTGCGGTGGGGTTCCACACGGATATCGGTGTTCTGACAGATTTGTGCTGTCTGCGTTATTGGAGTTGCGACGAATCTCAAAGTTGTTTCATTTATAGATACTTTAATAGAAGATGCACTTATGAACTTTGTTCTTGCTATGTTTAAGGTGCAGCAGAGATTTTGTTGGAATAGTTCTTGTTTGGGATAATTTAATTTGCATGTGGGTGTATCAGTTATTTCGGGATATGGATAGATATGGGGGTACATACGGATTTGGAGGTGCGTACGGATTTCCGGGTCCTCACGGATGTGGGGTCTCTGCAGATTTGGTGTGTGACCAATCTCAAATTGCTTTCATTTATAGAAACATTAATAATACTTTTAAACTTTGATCTCAGCTCGTAAATTGTGGATTTGTGGATGTGCTCAGATTTATCAGCGCATCGGCGAATACGGGTGCAGACGGATCTCGAGGTGTCGGTGCATTATGCGCGGGGAGGGAGAGTGACAAATCCCAAGGATGTTTCTTTTATAGAAACTTTAATGATAATTGCACTTTGAACGTTGAAAATTGTTCTTGCTATTATGTAAACATGAACCAGATATTTTGTGAACTGCTTGAAATAAATCTTGCTCTGGGATAATCTATCGAGCATGTGGAAGTGTCAGCAGGTCAAGGGCAGAGACACATTGGACAGCTTGAGGATGAAAGGCCAAATACCACAGGGGATGTGTTCAGGGTGAAAGGGGGAACACTACCTCATTAGTCCGAGACTAATGGACTATCTCATTAGTCCAAAATAAAACTGTTTATTTATTTTGTGATTTGGCCTAATTTTGTATATGTTTCCTATCTGCTGTTGTAAAAAAACCAAATGATATAATAATGTTAAACCTGACTCCAATGGTTAAAGGAGACGTGCGTTGCAAGTTTACTGTTTTCATACACACAGTGGTGGGTGTCTGGACTGAATGACCGGGGTGTTTGTGGAGGCAGATGTAATAGAGTCTATTAGATATCTCATGAATGTGAGGAGAATAGAGAGATATGGACCGTCAGTAGTCAGAAGAATTGTTTTCTTTAAGGGATGAAATGACCAGTTCATTTGTTTCTGAACAACACAGTCAGCAGCGGGGCCAGTTCCCCTGCTGTACTGTTCCATGTTGGTGAGACCACAGCCGGAGGACTGTGTGCATCTCTGGTCGCTCGCCTCAGGAGGGATGTGATTAACCTGAAAAGCCGCTGTACTGTTCCGTGCTGGTGATACCACACCCGGAGGACTGTGTGTATCTCTGGTCGCCCGCATCAGGAGGGATGTGATTAACCTGGAAAGCCGCTGTACTGTTCCGTGTTGGTGAGACCACAGCCGAAGGACTGTGCGCGTCTCTGGTCGCACGCCTAGGTAGGGATGTCATTAACCTGGAAAGCCGCAGTCAGGATTCACGGCTTTTGTAGCCGGGACTGGAGAACTGGAGTCAGAAGGAGACTGGATAATTGCTGTGCACTGATCCCAAACCTGAGGGTGATCCAACACTGATTCTGACCTCCCCCCCCCCCCACAGGCCCTACTGTCACGATGCGATTGTAGGTTGGTGCAAAGGGTGACACGTGACACAAATTGTTCGTAACTGAGGTTGTTGTCCGTAACTCAGAAACACGCGATTCGCATCGGAAATACAACTCCCGTTGCTCACCGTACGAGATGGACTCACATTCACTATGAACTACAACTCCAGTCACCGCGCTCAGTCGGCGGCCGCTGACGAATATTCGGGGCCGCAAGGCCATATGGAAGTTGTAGTCCAAATGCTTCGACTCCTCACTCGATCACAGATTCAAAACTCTTCCTCAACCGGCACAAATATCCACCGGATCGATTCACCAAGACATCGAAAAAGAACCACGCCCGTTGTTCCGGACACCGTGGCCAACATCACCAAAGGCAGCAACTCGCTGAACTCCGCGATGGTTGCTGACAACAAATGAGGAGGGGCCTATCGTAGCTCAGATTAATATCCATCGCTTGCTGTCACTGGCTGAGTTGCCTGTCTGTCAAAAAAGAACGTACACGGTGATTAGTTAATATGAACGTCAGTTATGGAGTGTGGCCTTGAAAAAATTTAGAGTGTTACCAGTCAGAGAAAAGATGTTGACTTCAGTGGATATACGTCCACATCACGTTTGCCTTACTAACGATATTTACTGCTGGATTAAATGAAATTAGTGACGGTTATAACCGATGTGCTGGATTGTACTGATCAGACATCTAGTCGGACTGAGGTAATTAAAATTATTGTGAAAGCTGCAGAAAAGTATCTGAGTGTAACTGGTGTTATGTGGGAAACGCTAAATGGAGCTGTGATGATTTGTATCCCAATTTAGTTGTCAAGGTATCTAATGGGATTAAAATGTTACAGTGGAATGCCAGAAGCCTGATTTATAAAGCTCATGACTTTGATATGTTGGTGTCACAAAGGAAATATTTGGTCTCTCCTGCAAAACCAGCAAAACCTACGTGGTGTTTGAGATGTCTGTACTCATTTCTTTTTGCCGTTTTTAATCTGGAAAAATATTCCTATGTCAAGTGGAGAAGTATACCTGAAACAAGGAAACTGGTGTCAGTTAAAGTGAGCTAGGACACGTACAATTTCCAATGTAACAGTGCAAAATAAGTGAGTACAGTACTGCCTTTTTTCCAGAAAGCGAATGGCCGCTTCCAAAGCGAATGTCGATAACTTCACTCCGCCGCAGTCTGACACATAAATGAACATGTGTAGAGTGTCACTCAGAGGGTGTGGTATGGGAAATATAGCCGTGGAGTGAAAAACAATGCTTCCCATCCCTACTCGAGTAAGGTTGTCAAAGATCACAGAGAGAATACGTTAGAATGGGGTTGACAGGGACACGATGGAATTATGCAAGGATGCAATACTCTTGACGTGAAGTGATGTCACACCGCTTTATGCATCAGCGATGTGACATCACTTGGAGAATTGTGATCAGGTTTGGACATCTTATGTCAGAAAGAATGTACTGAAACCGGAGAGTTTTCAAAGAAGGCTCACACAAACGATTCCAAGATTTATTGGCTCGTCATAGGAAAAGCCTTTGATGGCTCTGGCCTGTATTCACTAGAATTCAGAAGAATGAGGGGTGACCTGTTTGCAACCGATCGACTGGTGAAAAGCCCTGACGGTGGATGTGGAGAGGACGTTTTCTATATTGAGATAGTCTAAGACTAGAGGAGGCAGACTCGGAATAGATGGACGCCCTTTTACAACGGGGATGAAGAGGAATTTCTTCAGTAAAAGAATGGTGAATCAATGGAACTCTTTCCCAGAAAAAGCTGTGAAGGCCAAGTTTTACCTGCAGTGTATTTAATACTGAAGGGATACGGCGAGAGGCCAGAAGGTTGATTCTGAGAGGAAAATATAGATCCGTTATGATGAAATGCCGGGCGTAGCCAACTTGATGGGCCAAATGGAATAAAGCTACCCATGTATCCTGTGGACTTAGGGAATGGCGGAACAGATGATGGATCGCATGGGTCAATTGTGTTCCTTTGTCTGATGGCCTTACGACAGAAATGAAATTAATACTGAAGAGAGGAATGATTGAAGTACTGAATGAAGAGAGGGCAGCGGCTTGTGCAGAATAAGACCGGGTCTATGTCAAAATGGTGGAAGAAGGGAGACAGATTTCACAGGGAAATATAAACAGACCATGAGTTTTACATAGGCTGTCGTAGCTCGCAAGAAAAACATAACCTAGAAGTGTTTGCACTTGTGTATGGTAACACGAAACAGTGTTAGAGCGGGAAGCTGTAATCATCCATTCATCAGTTTACCGGGGAAACGATCAGTATGGAATTTCATCCGCGATCCAGTTTTGCAAAATAATTTTGCACTTACATGTATGTTCAACACCAATCTGCATTTTCCTTTCGAGTTAATTCTCCTCGTAATTAGAGGGTTCGCTCTGCAGAGGCGTTGAATCTAATATCGTGTTTCTACAACTGTTATGAATTTTAAATTTCGTAAATCGTGATGTTCTCAGAACAGGACCGGACCAACACTGCACACGTGCCGTGTGTGGATTTCTCTAACGGTAAACGAGAGAAACAATAAACCCTTGCACACTACTTCACTTTTTAAATATATACCATTTCTGTTTTTGCTCGAGATTTAATCTATTCAATATATATACACTGTCATTCACTTACTTATTTAATATGATTATTATTGTTTTCTTTCTTCTATATTATGCATTGCATTGAGCTTCTGCTGCTAAGTGAACACATTTCACGACACATGTCGTTGATAATAAACCTGATTCCGATTCTGAGAGGACAAAAGATGTTGGCGTTAAGAAGAAGCCGCACTGCATCGTGACGGAGCATCGCGATCCCGGCTGCACTTTCCGTTCCGTCCACTTGATGTCCCCATACCTCCAACCATCCGCAGCTCAATAGCGGCGATCCAGGGAGGAGCCGAGGAATGGACTCAAACATGTCGTGACATTATATATTCGGCTCCGTGGATCAGAAACAAATCCAATTGTAAGTTTTCTTGGTCTTCTCAAATAAATCTCTGTGACATTCGTGTGTCTGCTATATACGCAAGTAATCAAGTAGCCTTGGGGGGGGTGAGGAGGGCAAACGTTAGTGGCTCAGATTCGGAATCAGGTTTAAGATCACGGGAATATATCGTGAAACATATTGCCTACCGACAGCAATACTTCGAACGAATAATAATAAAACCATAAATTAATAAAAAAGTTAATAATTATATAAGCAAATGAAAATCAAATCGTAGTGCAAAAAGGGATGGAAAATACTGAGGTAGTGTTTATGGATTCTCTGTCCACTTAGAAATCCGATGGCATCCCTAATTAACCTTTTTCTTTCGGGAGCGGGAGAAGCTGTGTGTGTTTTTTTTTCTCATCGATGTTGGTTCTTCTAAGAATTACCGGGAACCAGAGAAAAGATGCATCTCGAAATTCTTCCTCATTCCGTCGGCAACTCAATTTCATAGCTCTACCTGAATAACATTTTCCACTTAGTAAAAACCCTGAAACCCATTTTCTAATGGGCATCCTTGGCAAATCTATAGAAGAGTACGATTGATGGATCAATGGAAGCTCAACCAGAGTGCAAATACAACAAACTGTGCAAATGCTAATATAAATAAATAGCAATAAATAAAGAGACATGAGATAATGAGACAAAGACACCTGGAACGTGACAGCATTGGTTGCGGAATATTTCAATGATGAGGAAGTGGATTTCATTGTCGGTATGCCCTTTTAATCAAGAGCCTGATGGTTGAGGAGAGTAAATGTTCCTGAACCTGGTGGTCTGAGTCCTGAGATTAGGGATCTCTATTGCTCGATCCCGCCTTCCTGCGATAGCATTTCATATATATGAGCTCGATAGTTGGGACGGCTTTAAGCGTGATATACAACGCCAACTCCGCGAATTTTTCAATGATTTTCCCTTCAAAGGCAGCGTTTCCATACCAGGCTCTGTTGCAACCTCTCAATATACCCTCCACTGCACATCTGTAGAAGTTCTTTGGAGCGGGTGAGGTGCCGAAGGATTGGAGAATAACTAATGTTCTTCTGTTATTTAAAAAAGGCTCCAAAATAAGCCGGTGACACTGACAGTATTGTATTCTAAGGAACAAAATATATAAATAGTGTATTACGCTTAACTGGGCCATTGGTTAATTAGGGTAACTGCTTATTCGGGACAACTCTTAAAGAACAGAATCTAATAGAGAAAATAGCTGGGCTTTCCTATGCCGCTTAATTGGGACGGGAAGTTTCCAACTAGCGTCAGTCATTTGCACTTCTGTGGCCGTTAGAATCTACACCGTGCATAGATCAAATATTTCTAAAATAGCCTTCGTTGTGTATGCTTGTGTTACGTTAATTATTTGCGTCGAAGGAAGCAGAATTAAAAGAAGGGTCTATTTTGACTTCCTCTACTGGAGCAAGTCGATAAATAGGCAGATAATTTCAGCATGGCATAGATGGTCCGAAGGGTTTGATTCTGTGCTGTTCACTTCTATGAAGCTATGACTGCAATTCTAATCATTCGACTACCTACCCCCGTCACAATCTCACTAATCGCTGAATCTACTTGTATACCAGCTGTCTGATCTTTTGTCCGAACTCTCTGCTTCCCGTTCCCCTGCCAAGTTAGTTTGAACTCTCGCCAACAGCTCCAGAAAAATTGCACGCAAAAAGATATTGGACTCCCTCGAGTTCAGGGGTAACCCATCTTTTTTGTGCATATCATAGTCATTCCCAGAAGAAATTCCAATGACCCAGAACCGTGAAACCCTGCCCCTTGCCACCAAATCGTCAGCGACATATTCATCTGCCAAGTCATCCTATTCTTCCCCTCACTGGAGCGTGGCATAGACAGCCACCCAGCGATTACTCGCCCTGTGGTCCTGCGTTTCAAGTTGCTGCATTGCTCCCTATATTCTCCATTCAGGATCTCCGTCGCTATCTTCCCCTAGCATTGGGGCCAAAATGTACCACGACTTCTGACGGCTCACCCTCCCGTTTTAGAACACTGTGATCCCAATCTGAGACATCCCTGACCCCGGCATCTGGGAAGCAACATGCCACCCGGGAGTCTCTCTCCATCTCCAGTGCTCTCATTGGCTCGACCATTTCTTTCCGAACCACAGAGCCAGACTCAGTTCCAGAGACCTGGTTAATACAGACGGTATTGGGGAACGGAAGCTGCAGCCGGATGACCTTCGGCTCGTACGGAGAATGAGAAGATGAAGAGACGGAGCTGCAGAGAGATTATGCCTTCCTCCACCTCCTCACTATCAGTTCCAATATTGGTGCTTGATTGTGTTGATGCCACAGGTTGATGTCAAAAGCGACTGAGGTCTCTCATAGTAAGTTCTGGCTATCCAGCCATTACAGTTAAAATGCTCAGGGATCTTGACAAGGTGAATTTGGAAACGCAGTTTGCTCTTTTGTGTGAAAAATCTCGCAGGATCTTGGGGGATATCACAATGGTCCATGCACCCATGAACAATACATCATTATTCATTTTTTCAATATTTTTCTGTGTAATTTATGGTAATGTTATGTATTTGCACACTAATCTTGTCGCAAATCAGCAAATTTCTATCATATAAGTCAGCGGTAATAAAACTGATTCTGATTTAGAAATGGAGGTATGAAGGGTGGCAACGTGCTTCTCCAAAGGACAGAAGAGGAAGTATTTGAGTACATTTAGAGATGGATGAATTAATGATCGGCTCAAAGATGAACAACAACAATGAGAGAACAGAATGCATATTTCAGGTGGCAATTCGATCACTCGTGAGCGTATTAAACAGGTCATAGACTCGTAGAAAAGAACAGCAAGGAAACAGGCCCTTTGGCCCATCAAGTATATGCTGAACCATTTAACCTAACTACACGCATTGACTTGCACTGAGAGCATAGCCGTCCAGATCCCCACCATCCATATACCAACCCAAACTTCTCTTAAACGTTGAAATGATATTCACATGTACCACTTGTGCTGACCACTCTCTGAGTGAAAAAGGTTCCCCTTATACTTTAAGGTGACTCCATTAACCGGGAAATGAGGTATATGTGTTTATTGTGAGAACTGGCAGTTGAGTTTCAGATTGTGTGAAATGGAAGATAATTAAGTTAATTAGCTTTTGGTTGGTCTGGGGGAGGGGCTTAGCTTTGGCTTTTTTTTTGTTTAGTCTGAGGGTGGCTGTTAACCAGACAGGTGACAATTGCAAGCTGTATATATATATATATATATACATATATAGTATGTTTTCTTTTTTTTTCTTATTTTGTTGTGGACTTCCAGGTTTTTGTTTTTCCACTATTTTTGTAAATAAAAGCACCTCAATCTATTTTTGCGGCTCAAGCCACCTGGCTATTCTTCTTAGACAGTTGACCCACGGTTATTTGTGACAGGGTGTCAGCGGATTTGGGGTGTGCTCTGAAATGGGGATAGCGCACATTTAGGAATTTGTGTTGCGCCCGGATACCGGGTGTATTCAGTCTCCAATATGGCGGTGCGCACTGATTTGCCAACTGTGCAAACCCAGATTTGGATGTTTCATCTGCTCTGGAATGGGGATTTTTAATATTGAGACCGCCATCTTAAATTATTTTGTCAACTGTTTGAAATAATTCCTACTCTGAGAATTATGTTTGTGGGGGTTGTCAGCGTGTTTGGGTGTGTACTGCGTTGGGGATTGAGCTCTGATTTTTGGTGGTTTCTGGGCACATGACTTGGCGGTGAATATGGATTTGGGGGTGTTGATGAACATGAGGGTTTGCAGAATTTGCCGTCACATCCAGATCTGTGTGCGTGGGCCGATCTGGAGATGCAACCACATTTCTGGTGCACGGGGATTTTAAGTGTACAGACAGGCATGTTTGTATACTTTGGAATAATTGCTGCTCTGAGATAATTTTCCACATGTGGGTGTGTGAGCGTGTTTGGGGTGCGCACTGTTTCGGGAATCGCGCCGATTTAGGTCTGTTTTGCACATTGTTTTGGAGTTACATCCAAAGTAATATGTGTCGGCCGATCTGGTTGCAAACTAATGTTGGGGTGTGTGGGGATTTTTAATGTTGAAACAGCCATTTTCTGACAGCCAGTTTGAAACGATTCCTGCTTTGAGATAACCTGTTATGGTTGTGGAGGTATCAGCGTGTTTGGGGCGCGCACTTATTTGGAGATTGCGTAGATTTAGAGAGGTGTCGTTAAATGTGGGGATGCACACCGGTTTAGGGATGCGAACAGATCTAGTGATATGTCCGCCAATATAGAGGTGCGCACTGATTTGGTGATGCTTTCTTATATAGAGCTGCGTCCGCCAATATTTTCGGATTCCGGAGTTCTCACAGAAATTTGTGGTATTGCGGATTTAGAGTTGTTTCATTTATAAGTAATTTTGTAATAAATGTGCTTTCAAATTTGAACTATTCCTGTTCCTTAATGGTCGAGGCAGCAATGTTGTGAATGCTTGAACTGATTCCTGCTCTGGAATTAGGGAATGTCAGCGGGTTTAGAATTTGGGGTACGCACCGATCTATGGGTGTGTTGTCGAATTTGGTGATATGTGTAGATTTAGCGGGATGTTGCATGGGGTTGCACGTGTTATGAATTTCACCCAGATCTACGGATCTGGAGTTGCACACGAATTTTCCGCTGCGTGTGGTTTTTAATGCCCAGTGTTACGATACGGCAAAAATAAATATCGAATGAGACACGTTTTTTTTTACAAACAAATAAAGATTTATTTAAACTATGCTCAATAAAAATGAAAAGTAAACAAACGACTAACTTAACCAGAAGTTAACTGCTGTATGGCAACTCGAACAGTTCTTAAAGTGATAAATGCGAACACAGTTCTTAAAATGATAAATCTGAAAGTCATAACACAGCCCAACCCTTTCTGTTCTTACAAGGCAGGGGTTTTCTCGGATGCAGGTTACTATTTCCGGAACGAAGATCCAATAAGGTTGATCCTGTATTACCGCCGACGACGCCAACTTTACTCGATCCTTCGGGTTTTCGTACGTCGGTAAATCTTCACTCTCCGATACTTAGACTTTAAAATTAAATCGAAGATACATCAAACATAACTGGCAGCGATTTTCAAAACTGCCGGCACAACGACAATCTAACTTACAGTAAGAATCAAAACTCCACTTTAAAACAAAACTGCGTCATGAAACCAAATAAGCAGCATAACTGTGTAACGGACGCCTTAAAAGACGTCCCAACAAAAACTCCTGCGTCACAGCAGGCTTTCCCCGTTTTATACCTTTTGGAACAGGCCATCGCATAGCTACACACTGGTCGGAAAACTACATCATGTGACCTCATACTGGCGGGAAAATACATCACCCCACCATCACAAGACGTTCACCAGATACTCAATTACATCATGGTCACAAGACAATCACAAGATACCCACGAGGTATGTGACACCAGGCAGCCATTTCCTGATCTGTTTCAAATTATTATCCCTCTGGGATAATTTAATGTGTGTGCGGAGCTGACAGCGGGTTTGGAGCTGTGGTAGTATATGACTCTTTGGCTATATATCACTTGTGAATACTCTTAAAATTTCGCTCGGAAGACTTGGGATTTAGCCAAGTACTTGCGAGTCTGCGAATTTAACTCATACCCTTGCTAAAGTCTAAAGAAGAATATTATGGCACCACATTTACGTCATGCTCCTGTTTGTCGAAATCTAACGCTAAGTTCACAGTCAAGCAATGTGATTGTTAAGTGCTTTAAGTAAGCTGTGCCTATTTCATGAAGCGGGTCTGCAAGATAAGCAGAGCCTCTGAAAAACGCTGTTATCAAAAAGGCTCGCCATGATATCATGTATAAGTAAAGTCTTTTAGTGTGAAGCAATTCTGTGAGTCGGTCTGATCTATTCTGTCTGCTGCTCCTGAATTATTTTTTCCCCCGCAACAAGAGCGCAAACTGTTTTCGGAATTGTGCAGAATTAGCACTGTATCGTCCAATATGCAGTGTCCACGTTTTTGATTTGGGAAGCGCACAGATTTAGTGGTCTGTTCTCGTATATGGAGTGGATACGGATTTGGGATTATACGGATTTGGGATTTGAGCCTGTCAGCGGATTTGGAGTTGCACACAAATTGAGGTGCATGCCGATTTTTAATGTAGCGGCTGCCATTTTGTGAACTGTTCAGGATGATTTTTACTCCGGGATATTCTAACGTGCATTTGGAATTGTCAGCGGGTATGGAGTGTGCTTTTATTTGCGGATGTTGGCAGATTTCTGAGTGCACACGGATGTGCTGATGTGGGCAGATTTAAGGGGATGTGGTCGAAAGTGGCGGTGGACACCGATTTGGGGTTATACCCAGATTTGGTCTGTCGGCGGAGTTGGAGTTGCAAACGAATGTTGGAGTGAGTGCGAATGTTTAGTATCGAGACAGACATTGTCCGAACTATTTGAAATTATTCTTCCTGATTTATGATTTGGAATGTTGGTTAAGTGTTACCAGTCATTGAACAGACTGTGAAATGTGTGGATATATGTCGTCATCCCAGTTTTCTTACTAAATATACTTTACTGGTGGACAGAATGTAGATTGTGATGTTTATAACGAATGCGATGAATTGTACTGATCAGAACATCTAGTCGTACAGCGGAAATTAAAATGATTGTGGAGGTTAAAGGAAGGTATCTTGGTGTAAATGGTGTTATGTGGGAAGCTGTAAATGAAATTATGATGGATGGGGTATCTCTACCTCGCAGCAGGGCATAACGTTGTGAATATGAATGATGTGTATGAGGCATTTGTAGAAATATTTGTTTCAATGGGTATTAAAGTGGTTTAATGCTTCATGGGATGAACGTCTGCCATGGATGAGGACGATGCGGATCTTTGTAATGACAGGTTATGTCACATTATTCAGCAAACTGCTTTGGCAGCGGTTCCCATGAAAACGGGCATTAAAATAGGAGAAAGTCTGTACCATGGTCAGCTGAGGAGTTTGCCGAGGCAAACAGTGAGGGAAATAAGACGTGTAAGAAATTTCAGAAGTATTGCTCCCCGAGTGACCTTATTAAATATAAAAGGGCAGAGGCCGTGGTGAAGGCCCGACACAGATTACAGAGGAGGAGGCGTTTGCTGACCTGCGGCGAATTGGAGTGGATAATTCGCCAGGGCCTGACAAGGTGTTTTCTCGGATCTTGGGGTGCCCTAATACAGATAGATCGGAGTTCTAAGTAAATTTATTTTCGAAGTACACGTATGTCAGAATATATGTACATTCTTAAACTCAATTTTCCTGTGTGCACTCTCACCAAATCTCCAGAATTGTATCTATAACAGGATCAATCAAATAACAACCAGGGTACAGAAAAAAAACCAACTGTGCAAATGATTATATACATAAATGGCAATGAATAACGAGACATGGGATAACGAGATAAATATTCCAAAGTGAGACAATTCGTTGTGAGAACATCGCAATGATAGGACAAGTGAAGTTGAGTGTAGTTATCAATTTTGTTCAAGAGCCTGATGCTTGAGGGGTAGGATCTGTTCATCAACCTCGTGGTTTTCTGAGGCTCTTGTACCTTCTGCTGATGGCATTAGCATGACCTGCGAGGTGGGGATCTCTGTTGCTGGATGCTGCTTTCCTACGACAACATAGATGTGTTCAACGGTTGGACTTTACCCGTTATGTATTGAGCTGAATCCGCTATTTTTATCACATTTTTCAGTTCAAAGGCTTTGATCTTTCCATACTAGACTGTGATGCAGCCAGTCAAAATACTCTCCACTACACATCTGTAGAAGTTCTTGGCATTGCATAAGGAACTGAAGGCTTGTATGGTGGCTAATGTTATTCCGTTATTGAAGAAAGGCTCTAAAATAAATCATAAAATTATTGGGCGGTGAAACTGATATCAGAAATGGGTAAGATATGGGATGGTATTATAAGTTCTAGGATATATAAATATCGGTATAACAGCTTATTTAGGAGAATTCTCAAAGAACAGATTCTTAACGAGAAAATAGCTGGGAGATCCTTTCTTTATTTGGGACACGATGCCACTTAACTTGGACAGAAAACTGTTACCGAAACATTTCTATCTAGTCACGTGCACTTTTCTAAATACTCACCTGCACTTTCTTGGCCGTTAGAGCATACTGTTTTAAAAGACGTCAGTTACCGAATTGAAAAGAAATGATAGTTGACACCACTTCAGTGATCGGGTACCCTATGGCTAGAGGGTCAGACAGGCGACTCTGTGGACGCAGGAAGGAAACTCAGCTGGTTATTTGTTTCTCAGGTACAAGGGTCCCGGATGTCTCTGAGCGCATCCACGGTATCCTGAAGCGGGAAGGAGAACAGACAGAGGTCACGGTACATATCGGTAGCAATGACATGGGTAGGAAAAGGAAAAAGGTCCTGAAAACAGATTACAGGAAGTTCGGAAGGAAGTTGAGAAGCAGGACCTCAAAGGTAGTAATCTCGGGACTATTGCCTGTTCCAATTGACTGTGAGTAAAGGAATAGAGCGAGATGGATGATAAATGCGTGGCTGAGGGATTGAAGCTGTGGGCAGGGATTCAGATTTCCGGATCATTGGGACCTCTCTTGGCGCAGGTGTGACCTGTATAAAAAGGACGGGTTGCACTTGAATCCCAGGGGGACCAATATCCTGACGGACAGGTTTGCTAATACTCCTGGGGAGAGTTTAATATAGAATTATTGGGGGTGGGAACCGAACTGAAGATATGGAGGAAGAGGCAGCTTGTAGACAGTTCGAGAAGGAGTGTAGGCAAGTGTTAGAGAAGGGAGGCTCTCAGACCGATGGTTTGAGTTGTGTCTATTTTAATGCAAGGAGTACTATGCACAAAGTTGATGAGCTTAGAGCGTGGACCTGTTCTTGGAATTATGATGTTGTGGCCATTACAGAGACTTGGATGGCTCAGGGACAAGAATGGTTACTTCGAGTACCAGGTTTTAGATGTGTCGGAAAGGATAGGGAAGGAGGCAATTAGGTGGCGGAGTGGCACTGTTGATCAGAGATTGTGTCACGGCTGCGGAAAAGGAGGAAGTCATGGAGGGATTGTCTACGAAGTCCCTGTGGGCGGAAGTTAGGAACCGGGGCCAATAACACCACTAGATGTTTTTATAGACCACCGAAAGGTAACAGGGACATCGAGGAGCAGATAGGGAGACAGAAATGAGTCATAATAACAGGGTTGTTGTGGTGGGAGATTTTAATTTCCCAAATATTGATTGGAATCTCCCTAGAGTGAGGGGTTTAGATGGGGTGCGGTTTGTTAGATGTGTTCAGGAATGTTTCCTGACACAACATGTACACAGATCAGTCTACTGGAGGAGAGGATGTAGTTGATCTGGTATTGGAAAATGAACCTGGTCAAGTGTCAGGTCTCTCAGTTGTAGAGTATTTTGGAGATAGTGATCGCAATTCTATCTCATTTACCACAGCATTGGAGAGAGATAGGAATAGACAAGTTAGGGAAACGTTTAATTGGAGTAAGGGGAACTATGTGGCTATCAGGTAGGAACTTGGAAGCATAAATTCAAATCAGATCTTCTCAGGGAAACGTACCAAAGAAATGCGGCAAATGTTCAGTGAATATTTGGTGGGGTTCTGCGTAGACACGTTCCAATTAGACAGGGAAATGATGGTAGAGTACGGGAACCGTGCTGCACAAAAGCTGCTGTAAATCTCGTCAAGAAGAAAAGAAGAGCTAAGGAAAGGTTCAAAAACTTGGTAATGATATAAATCTAGAAGATTATAAAGCTAGCAGGAAGGAGCTTAAGAATGGTATTAGGAGAGCCAGAAGGGGCCATGAGAAGGCCTTAGAAGATAGGATTAAAAAATAAATTCAAGGGATTTTACAAGTATTTGAAGAGCAAGAGGATAAGACGTGAGAGAATAGGACCAATCAATTGTGACAATGGAAAAATGTTCATGGAACCGGATGAAATGGCGGAGGTATTTAATGAATACTTTGCTTCAGTATTCACTTTGGGAAAGGATCTCGGTGATTGTGGGGTGACCTGCCGTGGACTGAAAAGCTTCCGAATGTAGATATTAAGAAAGAGGATGTGCTGGATCTTTTGGAAAGCATCAAGGTGGATAAGTCACCAGGATCGGACGGGATGTACCCCAGGTTAACGTGGGAAGCGAGGGATCAGATTGCTGAGCCTCTGGCAATGGGCTTGGCATCATCAGTGAGAAAGGGAGAGATTCCAGAGGACTGGCCGCTTGCGGGTGTTGTTCCCTTATTCACGAAAGGGAATAGGGATAGGCCACGGAATTATAGACCAGTGAGTCTCACTTCTGTGGTTGCTGCGTTGATGGAGAAGATCCTGAGAGGCAGGATTCCTGAACATTTAGAGAGACAGAATATTATTCGGACTAGTCAGCATGGCTTTGTCAAAGGCAGGTCGTGCCTTACGACTCTGATTGAATTTTTTTGAGGTTGTGACTAAGCACATTGATGAAGGCAGAGCCACAAATGCAATCTATATGGATTTCAGCAGGATATTTTATCAGGTGCCCCATGCAAGGTTTATTGAGAAAGTAAGGAGGCATGGGATCCAAGGGGACATTACTGTGTGGATCCAGAACTGGCTTGTCCATGGGAGGCAAAGAGTGGTTGTAGACGGACCATATTCTGCATGGAGGCCGGTGACCAGTGGTGTGTCTCAGGGATCAGCTTTGGGATCCCTACTGTTTGTGATTTTTATAAATGAACTGGATGAGGAAGTGGAGGGATGGTTTAGTAAATTTGCTGATGACACAAATGTGGGGTGTGTTGCGAATAGTGCAGAGAGTTGTCAGAGGTTACAACGGGACATTGATAGGATGCAAACCTGTGCTGAGAGGTTGCAGACGGAGTTCAATCCAGATAAGTGTGAGGTGGTTCATTTAGGTGGGTCAAATATGATGGCAGAATGCAGTATTCATGGTAAAACTCTTGGTATTATAGAGGATGAGAGGGATCTTGGGGTCCGAGTCCATAAGACACTCAAAACTACGACGCATTTTGACTATGTGGTTAAGAAGGCATGCGGAGCATGGGTCTTTATCAATCGTGGGATTGAGTTTAATAGCAGAGACAGCTATATAGGACCTTGGTCAGACCCCACTTGGAGAACTGTGCTCAGTTCTGGTCGCCGCTCTACGGGAAGAACGTGGAAACCATAGAAATGGTGCAGAGGAGATTTACATGGATGTTGCCTGGATTGGGGAGCATGGCTTATGAAAACAGATTGAATTAACTCGGCCTTTTCTTCATGGACAGACGAAGATGAGTTGTGACTTGATAGCGGTGTGCAAGATGATAAGAGGCATTGATCCTGTGCATAGTCAGAGGGTTTTTCCACAGCTGAAATAGCTAGCACGAGAGGGCATAGTTTTAAGGTGCTTGGAAGTAGGTACAGTGGAGATGACAACCGTGTTTTCTTTACACAGAGAGAGGTGTGGAATGGGCTGCCGGCGCAGTGATGGAGGCGTATATGGGACGATAGAGGTGTTTTAGGAGAGTCCTGGATGTCAACATGGGTCATAGAAAAATCGAAGACTATGGGTAAAGCCTATGTAGTTCAAAGGGGCTGTATTGTGCTGTGTATTTTCTATGTTTCTATGTTTCTTTTCCTCTTGAAATGTGCGCCAACATTAATTTGCCTTCACCACTGACTCAACTGGAGGTTAACCTTTCGGGTTTCCTGTACAAGGAATCCTAAGTCCCTTTGCATCTCTGCATTTTGAATTCTATCCCCATCTAGATAATAATCTGCTTGTTTATTTATTTCACCAAATTACATGACCATACACATTCCAACATTGTATTTCACTTGCCACTCCTTTGCCCACTTCTCTAACCTATCGAAACCTCTTAAGGAGTCTTAACAAACAGGAATATGCGGATTTAGATACCAGACTCTGATTTATAGACAAACTTCTGGAGTGTTTCAGGTCTGATTAGTGTTTAGGGATCGGGATGTGACTGGGTTGGAGGTCGTATTATATTTTAGGTTAAGGATGTGGGGAGGTAGAGGTCAGATTGGCGTTTGGGGACGGCTCTGGGCGAGATGTCTGGTTATGTTTTATGGAGAGTGAAGTGTGGTGCTGGAGGTCAGATTAGATTCGAGATTACGTTGAGAGATGTGGGGTGCCGGAGTTTGTTAGATTTCAGATTAAAGTTTAGGGACAGTGTTGAGGGGATTTAGAGTTCAGTTTCTGATTTAAGGAATAGGACGTTTGGAAGCTGATTTTCATATTAGGATAAGTGGCGGGGATGTAGTAGGTTACAGAGCAGATTAGGATCGGGGGTTGGGATAGGATATTATGAATGGACAGATTTAGGTTTGGTGACAGAGGTTTGATATTTAGAAGACAGGTTGGGTATAGGGGCAGGGTTGTGAAGGAGTTAAAGATCAGATTGGGTTTAGTAATAAGCATGTTGGAGAGTTAGATACCAGTATGGGTTTAGGGATAGGAATACATGGAGTGAGAGGTCAGAATGTGGTTTAGGGACAGCTTTGTTGGGGTAGTTATGTGTCACATGAAGGGTTAGACGTCAGATATGGGAAGTTAGAATTCAGATGATGATTTAGTCAGGGATGCTGTGTGTTAAAGGTCAGATTAGGAATGAGGGACAGTGATGTGTTTGTGTAATAATGGGCAGCGAGTGTGGAGATTGAATGCCAGATTAGAGAATGGGGACTGAAGATATGTCTTGGCCCGAAAGGTCGACGACTTACAGTTTTCAATCGATGATGCCTGATCTGCTGAGTTCCTCAAGAATTGTGTGCGTTGCCTATCTTACCACTTGTAATCTTAATCCTTTCCGTTCGATTGCCTCTCATTCTGTTACTGTTGATGACTGGCTAACCTGTCTCTATAACACAGGTCACCTTGTACTGGTAACAACTTCGTAAACCTTTTCTGCACCCTCACTCAATTACACACACACACACACACACACACACACACACACACACACACACACACACTCACTCTCTCTCTCACACACACACACACACTCACACACACACACACACACACACACACACACACACACACACAACACTCCACTCAGACAATCCCAGACGTCTCTCCCTTACAAGCACTTTCCAATCTCCCTCCATTTTCTCGCGGTCCACAGCACTGCTGCTTCCAATGCCTCTTTCATCAGGACGACCCCGGGAATAACAGCTTGGAGACTAGACGGTGGATGAGAAGATCTGGAGCTCGGACCGGATACATTGAAGCTGCATCTGGGTTGCGCTCAGGCCGCGACTTTATTAATGAATTGAACCACCGAGGTGATCGGGTATTTCACCGCGCTGATCACCTGCTCTCTGAATTTCGACTGAGTCACCGCGTTAATAAATGTGTTCGTGCACAAGCTGAAATTCCTCATCGAAACGCCGACCCAATGAAATATCCATTCGGAATCATTGAAATTGAAACCAAGAGCTTTGACCTGATAATATATGAAATTTACAACCAGTGTCATCCACAAGAGGATGAAGCTGCCGGAGATGGTGAAGAGTAAAACCACAGACCTCCTCCTGCTCTCCATCTCCGGGTCACTGCGGTTCTCTCCCTTGCTCTGACCCTTCAGCCCCTTACGGACCCGACTGGCCACTAAAATGTGTCTGACTGTCAGAGCGTTGAGCAGCAGGATCCCAGCGAAAGGGAGCAACGGAGTTAAAACAGTCTCCACCCAAGCCTGTGCTACCCACCCGGGGTCAGTTTTAACTTTGTCCCTGAGTCCACAGAACCACGGCACATTGTCGATGATCACTTTGGGTTCCAAGAGGAAGTAACGGGGAATGTTTTTCAGAAAGAACAGTACGCCGGTTGCTGTTAGTACCACAGCCGCAGTTTTCCCGGTGCAATATTTTGTTTTCAGCTTCTGACAGCAAATGGCGACAAACCGATCAAAGGTGAAAGTGACGGTGAACCAGACAGAACAGTCTGTGGCTGCGAACCTCAGTACCTCGGTAACACTGCACACAGGAGTAATGTTCAAAAAACTGTACTTAAAGTAATTGTTTCTTAGCCGGTACAGAATGATCTCGAAGACAATGGTCAGTAGATCCGCCGCTGCCATGGCCACCAGGTAGCGAGTGGTGCAGGTAGAGAGGCCGCACTTTCCCCGGGACAGGATCCCAATCGCCAGTAAATTCACTGCAGAAAGAGGGAGAGAGAAAGAGAGTCAGGGAGGAAGAAAAGGGAAGAGAACAGACACTCGGCATTACTGAACACAATCACCGGGTTTTTGCTAAAGTTCAGAAGTGCGAGAATGTGTAAACAGCTGCTAATCTAACATCTGACAAGCCTCACACTATCTCTGAACTCTCTTCTTCACTGTTCAAATAAGGCGATCTGTGACTAATCTTCGGTGCTATAAACCAGTTGCATGAACAACAGCGATCGATGCTAATCCTGATTCCATCGCTGATGGGGCCGGTTTCTTTGATTGAGCCGTGACTGAGCAGGCCACGAGGAACTCGGCATCTGGTGGGGCTGAGGAGGGGCAACGGACACAAAGCAATGGATGGTCACGGCAGCTCGAGAGCGTTTATTGAATTGAACAAACACTGACCGTGTCGGGCCCTTCTTCAGGACGAGACGATGCCCCAGTTTACCACGGGTCTCAGAGGGAATGCTGGGTCAACTTAGTAAACCGAGGCTGAATGGCTCCGTTAATGGATTAATTCTACAACGCAGAGCAATTCCATAACACACTTCAGGATGTCCGAGGACATTGATTCAGACCCAATTATTGACCAGCAGACAGTGGGATCCGACCCTGACAGACTCAGCAGTGAGACATAAAACACAGGGCCAGGTGTTTAGTCTGATCAATATCTCAGAGACAGTCAACTTCACAATGTAAAACCCTCCCGGTCGCCCAGTCGCATCTTAGGTGCGGGGAAAATGTCTTTATCCAGCATGGGGCATAACTCTGGACGAATGGTCATACACCATGTGTATGAAAAAAATAAACTGGTAACGCACGTCTCCTTAAACATTAGAGTTAGGTTTAAAATTGTTCTACTATATATATATATTTACAGCACTAATCAGTAAAAAAAATACAAAATTAGGCCAAATTACAAAATAAATAAACAGTTTTATGTTGGACTAATGAGGTAGTCCATTAGTCTCGGACTAATGAGGGAGTTTTCCCCCTTTCACCCTGAACACATGCCCTGTGGTATTTGGCCTTTCATCCTCAAGCTGTCCACTGTGTCTCTGCCCTTGACCTGCTGACACTTCCACATGCTCGATAGATTATCCCAGAGCAAGATTTAGATAGATAGATAGATAGATACTTTATTCATCCTCATGGGGAAATTCAACTTTTTTTCCAATGTCCCATACACTTGTTGTAGCAAAACTAATTACATACAATACTTAACTCAGTAAAAAATATGATATGCATCTAAATCACTATCTCAAAAAGCATTAATAATAGCTTTTAAAAAGTTCTTAAGTCCTGGCGGTTGAATTGTAAAGCCTAACGGCATTGGGGAGTATTGACCTCTTCATCCTGTCTGAGGAGCATTGCATCGATAGTAACCTGTCGCTGAAACTGCTTCTCTGTCTCTGGATGGTGCTATGTAGAGGATGTTCAGAGTTTTCCATAATTTCCATAAGGCTACTCAGCGCCCTTCGCTCAGCTACCGATGTTAAACTCTCCAGTACTTTGCCCTCGACGACAAGCAGTTCACAAAATAACTGGCTCACATTTCAATAATAGCAAGAACAATATTCAACGTTCAAAGTGCAATTATTATTAAAGTTTCTATCAGATAAACATCCTTGAGATTTGTCGCTCTCGCTCCCCGCGCATAATGCACCGACACCTCGAAATCCGTATGCACCCATATTCTCTGATGCGCTGATAAATCTGAGCACATCCACAAACCCTCACTGGCCCAAAATCCTTGTGGAACGCAAATCCGTGTACACCCCTAAATCCACAGACATCCCGACATTCACCTCAGATTATCCCCAATCACGCTGTGACATCCACATGCATATTAGATGGTCCCTGAGCAAAAATCTTTTCAAACATTTCAGAAAATGTCTGCCTCGGCATTAAAAATCCGCACGGAGCCCAAAATTCTTCTGCAAATCTTTATACGCCGAGTCAAGCAAATCTGTGTTAAACCCAAATCCGTGTAGACCCCACGTTCGACAACGCACCCCTGAGACTGTGCCAATCTCCAACCCTTGCGCCCACCACCATATCTGACAACCCACCGCTGAAGCTCTGCGTATCCCCAAATCAATGTCCGTCTCCAGGTGTACGCACATCGACAAATAAAGGAGCACACCAAACCCGCTGACAACCCCACATGCACATCAGATTCTCGCAGAGTAAGAATAATTTCAAACAGTTCACAAACTGAACCATAAAAATTTACGAGCTGAGATCAAAGTTTATAAGTACTATTAATGTGTCTATCAATGAAAGCAATTTGAGATTGGTCACACTCCAAATCTGCAGAGACCCCACATCCGTGAGGACCCCGAATTCCGTGCGCATCTCCAAATCCTTATGCACCCCCATATCTATCCACATCCCGAAATGACTGATACACCCACATGCAAATTCGATTATCCCAAACAAGAATTATTCCAACAAAATCTCTGTCTCCACCTTAAAAATAGCAAGAACAAAGTTCGTAAGTGCATCTACTATTAAAGCATCTATAAATGAAGAAACTTTGAGATTCGTCACAACTCCAAAAACGCAGACAGCACAAATCTGTCAGAATACCGATATCCGTGTGGAACCCACCGCAAATCCATCTGTACCCCAAATCCGTGTGGATATTATTAGCTTGACAGTCCTTATATGTAGGATCTCACTGATTTTATTGCATTTCTCTACTCCACTGCGGATGTCTGCAAGATCACGAATCTCAATGCAGTATAAGTTGAAATGTAAGTACTTTACTAATAAAGTTAGCTTCATATTTGAACAGAAGCGAAACACATACGGGCACTGGCACAGGCTCAGACATGAGCACAGAGACATGGTATCAGGAGCACCACCATTACCACGGACTCTCCCACAGACAGAGACAGACAGTGACGCACACAGCGATTCACCCCCACACGCATAAACATTGACACAAATACTGCAGGTATACACAGACACACAAACACATACGCACACCAAGCACAGACAGACACGCACAGTACAACAAATGACCAAACAGATCTGCACACTGAAACCCACTCATAAACAGGCACAGAAAACAGACAAATGCAGACACAGAAATTAAAAAAGAACAAAGAGTCAGAATGAGACACGCAACAGCAACAGATACAGAGATACACAACAAACAGACACACGGAATCACACACAGAGACATAGACGCATGCACATGCACACAGACACTGACACAAACACACGAACACACAAAAGACACACACACGCACGGTGACATGCAGACACGTGAGATACAAACACACACACACACACACACACACACACACACACACATACACACACAAGTACACACATACTTTCACACATCAACACAGACATACAATCACACAATCTCAGACTCCAGCAGTCATATGCAGACCCTTAGATGTGGACACACAAACCGCCACACACACTCACATTCTCCGTTGCCAGAAGCATTTACACCGACAGAAAGTATCACAAACACACGCACACACACCGACATACAACCACACACAGACACCCACACATAGACACTGACGTAGGCACACACACAGAGAAACAAAAAAGCACACACACATACAGACATAAAAATAATGACACACACACTCCGACACAGGCATAAACTGAGACACACACCAAGACACAAACACGGACACACGCACATACATCTCGACACTGTCACTGACAAAGACCAACAAGGGTACGTACACAGCCAACCCACGAAACCCAAACAGATACAGCCACGCACATACAGGCAGATAGAAACACACACTCACGCTTGTAAACAGCTTGTAAACACACACACTGTCACACGTATAAACCCGTGTGCAGGTAACGAGAGCTGTATAACTAAGCTGTATAACTTAGGCTACGAATTTCTCAATCACCCGTCTGCGGACACTTTCTGGAGATCCCAGATCCGGATGCTCCACGACGCTGGACTAAATGTCTTAATGTGGGAGGGGACTATGTTGAAAAATAAATGTGCTATGTTTTCTAAAATTGACTCCTTATACCTTAGGCCACGAACTTATCAATCACCCTCATATGGTCAAAGGCATAAACACACAGACAGACGCCCACGGATGTACACACATCGACAACTAAACTATCTTCTCCGCCTCTCCAGCTCTCTGTCGTGTTCTGTGGCACTTTCGGGTGTTATTATTAATACATACTCATCCCCAGCTGAGACAGCTGAGTTTGTGAGCCGTGCAGTTTGGTCCGGGGTGGGTCCTGGTGAGGTTACAAGGTGTTATGATTAAAACATGCTCACCCCCAGCTGAGACAGCGGAGTGTGCAGGCCAGGGAGTAGGGTTAGAGGTGGGTCCTGGTGAGGTTACAGGGTGTTATGATTAAAACATGCTCACCCCCCAGCTGAGACAGCGGAGTGTGCAGGCCAGGGAGTAGGGTTAGGGGTGGGTCCTGGTGAGGTTACAGGATGTTATGATTAAAACATGCTCACAATGAGGCAACAGTGTATCTTTTTCTCAGAGCAAACATTTTTTTCAATGGTGATGAACGTAGACATGTTTTTGACCCAGGATAAAATTTGGAATACCCCCGGTACCCTGAGGGGGGTTAGTGATAATCTGGAAAGGGGGATCAAGTTACATTCAAAGCAACACCTACAAAATACTGAAGAAACTCAGCAGTCCAGGGAGCTTCTGTAAAAAATTGTATTGTCGACATTTCGGGCCGAAACCCTTAATACGGACTTTGAAGAAGAAAGAGAATTTAGAGCAAGAAGACGCGGGGAGGTGTGAGGAGTGAGGAAGGCGGACAATGTGTTAGCAGTTCGGTGAAAGCGGGAGTGGGGCGGGGTGAAGTGAGTTTGAGAAAGACATAAATAGAGAGAGAAAAATCTGATAGGAAAGGGTACAAGATCATGGAAAAAAGGGTAAGGGCGAGAGGAAGGGAATTGATGGGCAGGTAAGGAGATAAGGAGAGAGGGAAACAGGAATGGGGGAATGGTGAAGGGGGTGCAGATTGACGGAAAGTTCCAGTGATCAATATTCACGGCATCCGGTTGGATCCCACCCAGACGGAACATAAAGTGTTGCTCCTCCAACCTGAGTGGCCTCACCGCACAGGAGAGGAGGCCACGGATTGCCGTGTCGGAATGGGAATGGGAAGAAGCATTGAAATGCGAGTGTTGAGTTCATTTCCAGTATATGGAGATTTCCCTGTGTTTAAGGTCGCATTCAGGTGAGGTGCGATCAGACTTGCTGCAGAATGACAGTTAGAGATAGTTTTATTCCGGAGGATCTTCTATACGATTTCCTCAACTAATGGCCGAAAGTCACACAGACACAAACACGAGGTGGTGAAATGGGTCTGATGGTGTTTTGCTGGAAGAATGCTAATCCCAATTTACAGCCCTTAGTACCGTCACATTATCCATTCTTTGCCGTTTCACAATTAATTCACTAAATTAATCGCGATCTGTCACCGTGGGGATTGCACGTGTCTGACGTCATCGGTTTGGAAATAGTTTAAATATCTTTATTTCTAAATCTGTTGAAACCTCTCCCTGTGGATTGGCTAAATGGCATTAAAAACCACAGTCTTCTGCTGCTTTAACATTTCATTCCGACAAATCGCCGGTAGCACGGGGGACGAATAACTGGGCAGAGAAAATGTCTTCAATATGGGATAGTTACTGGACTGTGCAGAAAATATTGTACGTGTTCATTGCTATCTTTGGAGTTCCTGGTGAGTGTTTGGTATTTCTGTATATTAACGTGTTTCCGATCAGTTTACCAGCTTCCAACTTGATGACTATTGCTCATATATCCGTCAGAAATATCAATCCTGTCAATTCGAAATGTGATTTTTCATATTTAATGACCAATGAAACAAAATTCTGTCACCCCTCCGCCGGCAGGGATCGACCCGGACGTTTTTCGTCCCTTTAATGACACCTTTTCCAGAGTAGTCCCAGTGAAGCTCTCCGGGAAGGTGTGATTGGAAGGGTTTTACTGGGAATTCGTCCAGAGTTATGCCCCATGCTGGAGAAAGGCATTTTCCCCGCACCGAAGATGCGACTGGGCGACCGGGAGGGTTTTACATTGTGAAGTTGACTGTCTCTGAGATATTGATCAGACTAAACACCTGGTCCTGTGTTTTATGTCTCACTGCTGAGTCTGTCATAGTCGGATCCCACTGTCTGCTGGTCAATAATTGGGTCTGAATCAGTGTCTTCGGACATACTGAAGTGTGTTATGGAATTGCTCTGCGTTGTAGAATTAATCCATTAACGGAGTCATTCAGCCTCTGTTTACTAAGTTGATCCGGCATTCCCTCTGAGACCCGTCGTAAATTGGGGCATCGTTTCGTCCTGAAAAAGGGCCCGACACAGTCAGTGTTTGTTCAATTCTATAAAAGCTCTCGAGCTGCCGTGACCATCCAGTGCTTTGTGTGCGTTGCCCCTCCTCAGCCCCACCAGATGCCGAGTTCCTCGTGGCCTGCTCAGTCACGGCTCAGTCAGAGAAACCGGCCCCATCAGAGATGGAGTGAGGATTAGCATCGATCGCTGTCGTTCATGCAGCTGGTTTTTAGCACCGAAGATTAGTCACTTATTTGCACAGTGAAGAAGAGAGTTCAGAGATAGTGTGAGGCGTGTCAGATGTTAGATTAGCAGCTGTTTACACATTCTCGCACTTCTGAACTTTAGCAAAAACCCGGTGATTGTGTTCAATAATGCCGAGTGTCTGTTCCCTTCCCTCTTCTTCCTCCCTGTCTCTCTCTGTCTCTCCCTCTTTCTGCAGTGAATTTACTGGCGATTGTGATCCTGTCCCGTGGAAAGTGCGGCCTCTCTACCTGCACCACTCGCTACCTGGTGGCCATGGCAGCGGCGGATCTACTGACTATTGTCTTCGAAGGCATTTTGTATCGGCTAAGAAAGAATTACTTTATGTACAGTTTTTTGAACATTACCCCTGTGTGCAGTGTTATCAACGTAGTGAGGTTCGCAGCCACAGACTGTTCTGTCTGGTTCACCGTCACTTTCACCTTTGATCGGTTTATCGCCATTTGCTGTCAGAAGCTGAAAACAAAATATTGCACCGGGAAAACTGCGGCTGTGGTGCTAACAACAACCGGGGTACTGTTCTGTCTGAAAAACATTCCCCGTTACTTCCTCTTGGAACCCAAAGTGATCATCGACAATGTGCCGTGGTTCTGTGGACTCAGGGACAAAGTTAAAACTGACCCCGGGTGGGTAGCACGGGCTTGGGTGGAGACTGTTTTAACTCCGTTGCTCCCTTTTGCTGGGATCCTGCTGCTCAACGCTCTGACAGTCAGACACATTTTAGTGGCCAGTCGGGTCCGTAAGGGGCTGAAGGGTCAGAGCAAGGGGGAGAACCGCAGTGACCCGGAGATGCAGAGCAGGAGGAGGTCTGTGGTTTTACTCTTCACCATCTCCGGCAGCTTCATCCTCTTGTGGATGACACTGGTTGTAAATTTCATATATTATCAGGTCAAAGCTCTTGGTTTCAATTTCAATGATTCTGAATGGATATTTCATTGGGTCGGCGTTTCGATGAGGAATTTCAGCTTGTGCACGAACACACTTATTTACGCGGTGACTCAGTCGAAATTCAGGGAGCAGGTGATCAGCGCGGTGAAATACCCGATCACCTCGGTGGTTCAATTCATTAATAAAGTCGCGCCCTGAGCGCAACCCTGATGAAGTTTCAATGTATCCAGTCCGGGCTCCAGATCTTCTCATCCACCGTCTAGTCTCCAATCTGTTATTCCCGGGCGGTCGTCCTGTTGAAAGGGGCATTGGAAGCAGCAGTGCTGTGGACCGCGAGAAAATGGAGGGAGATTGGAAAGTGCTTGCAGGAGAGAGACGTCTGGGATTGGCTGAGTGGAGTGCGTGTGTGTGTGTGTGTGTGTGTGTGTGTGTGTGTGTGTGTGTGTGTGTGTGTGTGTGTGTGTGTGTGTGTGTGTGTGTGTGTGTGTGTGTGTGTGTGTGTGTGTGTGTGTGCGTGTGTGTGTATGTGTGTGCGTGTGTGTGTGCGTGTGTGTGTGCGTGTGTGTGTCTGGGTGTGTGTGTGTGTGTGTGTGTGTGTGTGTGTGTGTGTGTGTGTGTGTGTGTGTGTTTACTTGAGTGAGGGTGCAGAAAAGGATTACGAAGTTGTTACCAGTACAAGGTGACCTGTGTTATAGAGACAGGTTAGCCAGTCATCGACAGTCGCAGAATGAGAGGCAATCGAACGGAAAGGATTAAGATTACAAGTGGTAAAATAGGCAACGCACAAAATTCTTGAGGAACTGAGCAGGTCAGGCATCATCGATTGAAAACTGTAAGTCGTCGACCTTTCTGGCGAAGACATATCTTCAGTCCCCATTCTCTAATCTGGCATTCAATCTCCACACCCGCTGCCCATTATTACACAAGCACATCACTGTCCCTCATTCCTAATCTGACCTCTAACACACAGCATCCCTGGCTAAATCATCATCTGAATTCTAACTTCCCATACCTGATGTCTAACCTTTCATGTGACGTCGAACGACCCCAACATAGCTGTCCCTAAACCACATTCTGACCTCTCACTCCATGTATTCCTATCCCTAAACCCATACTGGTATCTAACTCTCCAACATGCTTATTACTAAACCCAATCTGATCTTTAACTCCTTCACAACCCTGCATCTATACCCAACCTGTCTTCTAAATCCCCTCAAAACTTCTGTCACCAAACCTAAATCTGTCCATTCATAATATCCTATCCTGATCTGCTCTGTAACCTCCTACATCCCCGCCACCTACCCTCATATGAAAATCAGCTTCCAAACGTCCCATTCCTTAAATCATAAACTGAACTCTAAATCCCCTCAACACTGTCCCTAAACTTTAATCTGAAATCTAACAAACTCCGGCACCCCACATCTCTCAACGTAATCTCGAATCTAATCTGACCTCCAGCACCACACTTCACTCTCCGTAAAACATAAACAGACATCTCGCCCAGAGCCGTCCCCAAACGCCAAACTGACCTCTACCTCCCCACATCCTTAACCTAAAATATATTATGACCTCCAATCCAGTCACATCCCGATCCCTAAACACTAATCAGACCTGAAACATTCCGCAAGTTTGTCTATAAATCATAGTCTGAAATCTAAATCCGCATATTCCTGTTTGTTAAGACTCCTTAAGAGGCTTCGATAGGTTAGAGAAATGGGCAAAGGAGTGGCAAGTGAAATACAATGTTGGAATGTGTATGGTCATGCACTTTGGTGAAAGAAATAAACAGGCAGACTATTATCTAGATGGGGATAGAATTCAAAATGCAGAGATGCAAAGGGACTTAGGAGTCCTTGTACAGGAAACCCGAAAGGTTAACCTCCTGTTGAGTCGGTGGTAAAGGCAAATTAATGTTGGCGTACATTTCAAGAGGAAAAGAAACATAGAAACATAGAAAACACACAGGGCAATACAGCCCATTCGAACTACTTAGGCTTTACCCATAGCCTTGGATTTTTCTAAGACCCATGTTGACATCCAGGAGTCTTCTAAAAGACCTCTATCGTCCCGTATACGCCTCCATCACTGCCGCCGGCAGCCCATTCCACAACTCTCTCTGTGTAAAAAAAAATACCGTTGTCATCTCCTCTGTACCTACTTCCAAGCACCTTAAAACTATGCCCTCTCGTGCTAGCTATTTCAGCTATGGAAAAACCCTCTGACTATGCACAGGATCAATGCCTCTTATCATTTTGCACACCGCTATCAAGTCACATCCCATCTTCGTCTCTCCATGGAGAAAAGGCCGAGTTCATTCAATGTGTTTTCATAAGCCATGCCCCCCAATCCAGGCAACATCCATGTAACTTCTCCTCTGCACCATTTCTATGGTTTCCACGTTCTTCCCGTAGAGCGGCGACCAGAACTGAGCACAGTTCTCCAAGTGGGGTCTGACCAGGGTCCTATATAGCTGTCTCGGCTATTAAACTCAATCCCACGATTGATAAAGACCCATGCTCCGCATGCCTTCTTAACCACATAGTCAACCTGCGTCGCAGTTTTGAGTGTCTTATGGACTCGGACCCCAAGATCCCTCTCATCCTCTATAATACCATGAGTTTTACCATGAATACTGCATTCTGCCATCATATTTGACCCACCTAGATGAACCACCTCACACTTATCTGGGTTGAACTCCATCTACCCCACCTCTCAGCCCAGGTTTGCATCCTATCAATGTCCCGTTGTAACCTCTGACAACACTCTGCACTATTCGCAACACACCCCACATTTGTGTCATCAGCAAATTTACTAAACCATTCCTCCACTTCCTCATCCAGTTCATTTATAAAAATCACAAACAGTAGGGATCCCAAAACAGATCTCTGAGGCACAACACTGGTCACCGACCATGCAGAATATGGTCCGCCTACAACCACTCTTTGCCTCCCGTGGGCAAGCCACTTCTGGATCCACACAGTAATGTCCCCTTGGATCCCATACCTCCTTACTTTCTCAATAAACCTTGCATGGGGTACCTGATCAAATATCTTGCTGAAATCCATATAGACTACATCTGGGGCTCTGCCTTCATCAATGTGCTTAGTCACAACCTCAAAAAAATTCAATCAGAGTCGTAAGGCACGACCTGCCTTTGACAAAGCCATGCTGACTATTCCGAATCATATTCTGCCTCTCTAAATGTTCAGGAATCCTGCCTCTCAGGATTTTCTCCATCAACGCAGCAACCACAGAAGTGAGACCCACTGGTCTATAATTCCGTGGCCTATCCCTATTCCCTTTCGTGAATAAGGGAACAACACCCGCAAGCCTCCAGTCCTTTGGAACCTCTCTCTTTCTCACTAATGATGCCAAGCCCATTGCCAGAGGCTCAGCAATCTGATTCCTCGCTTCCCACGTTAACCTGGGGTACATCCCGTCCGATCCTGGTGACTTATCCAACTTGATGCTTTCCAAAAGATCCAGCACATCCTCTTTCTTAATATCTACATTCGGAAGCTTTTCAGTCCACTGAAGGTCACCCCACAGTCACCGAGATCCTTTTCCAAAGTGAATACTGAAGCGAAGTATTCATTAAATACCTCCGCCATTTCTTCCGGATCCATACACATTTTTCCATTGTCACAATTGATTGGTCCTATTCTCTCACGTCTTATCCTCTTGCTCTTCAAATACTTGTAAAATCCCTTGATTTTTTTTTTCTTAATCCTATCTTCTAAGGTCTTCTCATGGCCTCTTCTGGCTCTCCTAATACCATTCTTAAGCTCATTCCTGCTAGCCTTATAATCTTCTAGATTTATATCATTACCTAGTTTTTGAACCTTTCCTTAGCTCTTCTTTTCTTCTTGACGAGATTTAAAGCAGCTTTTGTGCATCACGGTTCCCGTACTCTACCATCATTTCCCTGTCTAATTGGAACGTGTCTACGCAGAACCCCACCAAATATTCACTGAACATTTGCCGCATTTCTTTGGTACGTTTCCCTGAGAAGATCTGTTTTGAATTTATGCTTTCAAGTTCCTACCTGATAGCCTCATAGTTCCCCTTACTCCAACTAAACGTTTCCCTAACTTGATTATTCCTATCTCTCTCCAATGCTATGGTAAATGATATAGAATTGCGATCACTATCTCCAAAATACTCTACAACTGAGAGACCTGACACTTGACCAGGTTCATTTTCCAATACCAGATCAACTACATCCTCTCCTCCAGTAGACTGATCTGTGTACATGTTGCGTCAGGAAACCTTCCTGAACACATCTAACAAACCGCACCCCATCTAAACCCCTCACTCTAGGGAGATTTCAATCAATATTTGGGAAATTAAAATCTCCCATCACAACAACCCTGTTATTATGACTCCTTTCTGTCTCTCTATCTGCTCCTCGATGTCCCTGTTACCTTTCGGTGGTCTATAAAAACATCTAGTGGAGTTATTGGCCCCAATTCCTAACCTCCGCCCACAGGGACTTCGTAGACAATCCCTCCATGACTTCCTCCTTTTCTGCAGCCGTGACACAATCTCTGATCAACAGTGCCACTCCCCCACCTAATTGCCTCCTTCCCTATCCTTTCCGACACATCTAAAACCTGGTACTCGAAATAACCATTCTTGTCCCTGAGCCATCCAAGTCTCTGTAATGGCCACAACATCATAATTCCAAGAACAGGTCCACGCTCTAAGCTCATCAACTTTGTCCATAGTACTCCTTGCATTAAAATAGAAACAACTCAAACCATCGGTCTGAGCGCCTCCCTTCTCTATCACTTGCCTACACTCCTTCTCGAACTGTCTACAAGCTGCCTCTTCCTCCATATCTTCAGTTCGGTTCCCACCCCCAATAATTCTATATTAAACTCTCCCCAGGAGTATTAGCAAACCTGTCCGTCAGGATATTGGTCCCCCTGGGATTCAAGTGCAACCCGTCCTTTTTATACAGGTCACACTTGCGCCAAGAGAGGTCCCAATGATCCAGAAATCTGAATCCCTGCACACGGCTTCAATCCCTCAGCCACGCATTTATCATCCATCTCGCTCTATTCCTTTACTCACAGTCAATTGGCACAGGCAATAGTCCCGAGATTACTACCTTTGAGGTCCTGCTTCTCAACTTCCTTCCGAACTTCCTGTAATCTGTTTTCAGGACCTTTTTCCTTTTCCTACCCATGTCGTTGCTACCGATATGTACCGTGACCTCTGTCTGTTCTCCTTCCTGCTTCAGGATACCGTGGATGCGCTCAGAGACATCCGGGACCCTGGTACCTGAGAAACAAATAACCAGCTGAGTTTCCTTCCTGCGTCCACAGAGTCGCTTGTCTGACCCTCTAGCCATAGGGTACCCGATCACTGAAGTGGTGTCAACTATCATTTCTTTTCAATTCGGTAACTGACGTCTTTTAAAACAGTATGCTCTAACGGCCAAGAAAGTGCAGGTGAGTATTTAGAAAAGTGCACGTGACTAGATAGAAATGTTTCGGTAACAGTTTTCTGTCCAAGTTAAGTGGCATCGTGTCCCAAATAAAGAAAGGATCTCCCAGCTATTTTCTCGTTAAGAATCTGTTCTTTGAGAATTCTCCTAAATAAGCTGTTATACCGATATTTATATATCCTAGAACTTATAATACCATCCCATATCTTACCCATTTCTGATATCAGTTTCACCGCCCAATAATTTTATGATTTATTTTAGAGCCTTTCTTCAATAACGGAATAACATTAGCCACCCTACAAGCCTTCAGTTCCTTATGCAATGCCAAGAACTTCTACAGATGTGTAGTGGAGAGTATTTTGACTGGCTGCAGCACAGTCTAGTATGGAAAGATCAAAGCCTTTGAACTGAAAAATGTGAAAAAAATAGCGGATTCGGCTCAATACATAACGGGTAAAGCCCAACCGTTGAACACATCTATGTTGTCGTAGGAAAGCAGCATCCAGCACCAGAGATCCCCACCTCGCAGGTCATGCTAATGCTATCAGCAGAAGGGGCAAGAGCCTCAGAAAACCACGAGGTTGATGAACAGATCCTACCCCTCAAGCATCAGGCTCTTGAACAAAATTGATAACTGCACTCAACTTTATTTGTCCTATCATTGCGATGTTCTCACAACGAATTGTCTCACTTTGGAATATTTATCTCGTTATCCCATGTCTCGTTATTCATTGCTATTTATGTATATAATCATTTGCACAGTTGGTTTTTTTCTGTACCCTGGTTGTTATTTGATTGATCCTGTTATAGATACAATTCTGGAGATTTGGTGAGAGTGCACACAGGAAAATTGAGTTTAAGAATGTACATGTATTCTGACATACGTGTACTTCGAAAATAAATTTAAATAGAACTCCGATCTATCTGTATTAGGGCACCCCAAGATCCGAGAAAACACCTTGTCATGCCCTGGCGAATTATCCACTCCAATTCGCCGCAGGTCAGCAAACGCCTCCTCCTCTGTAATCTGTGTCGGGCCTTCACCACGGCCTCTGCCCTTTTATATTTAATAAGGTCACCCGGGGAGCAATACTTCTGAAATTTCTTACACGTCTTATTTCCCTCACTGTTTGCCTCGGCAAAACTCCTCAGCTGACCATGGTACAGACTTTCTCCTATTTTAATGCCCGTTTTCATGGGGATCGCTGCCAAAGCAGTTTGCTGAATAATGTGCCCTAACCTGTCATTACAAAGATCCACATCGTCCTCGTCCATGGCAGACGTTCATCCCATGAAGCATTAAACCACTTTAAAACCCATTGAAACAAATATTTCTACAAGTGCCTCATACACATCATTCATATTCACAACGTTATGCCCTGCTGCTAGGTAGAGATACCCCACCCATCATAACTTCATTTACAGCTTCCCACATAACACCATTTACACCAAGATACCTTCCTTTAACCTCCACAATCATTTTAATTTCCGCTGTACGACTAGATGTCTGATCAGTACAATTCATCGCATCCGTTATAAACATCACAATCTACATTTTGTCCACCAGTAAAGTATATTTAGTAAGAAAACTGGGATGACGACATATATCCACAGATTTCACAGTCTGTTCTCTGACTGGTAACACTTTACTAACATTCCAAATCATAAATCAGAAAGAATAATTTCAAATAGTTCGGACAATGTCTGTCTCGATACTAAACATTCGCACTCACTCCAAAATTCGTTTGCAACTCCAACTCCGCCGACAGACCAAATCTGGGTATAACCCCAAATCGGTGTCCACCGCCACTTTCGACCACATCCCCTTAAATCTGCCCACATCAGCACATCTGTGTGCACTCTGAAATCTGCCAACATCCGCAAATAAAAGCACAGTCCATACCCGCTGACAATTGCAAATGCACGTTAGAATATCCCGGAGTAAAAATCACCCTGAACAGTTCACAAAATGGCAGCCGCGACATGGCACGCACCCCAATTTGTGTGCAACTCCAAATCCGCTGACAGGCTCAAATCCCAAATCCGTATAATCCCAAATCCGTATCCACTCCATATACGAGAACACACGACTAAATCTGTGCGCTTCCCCAAATCAAAAACGTGGACACTGCATATTGGACGATACAGTGCTAATTCTGCACAATTCCGAAAAAAAATTGCGCACTTATTGCGGGAGAAAAAAACAATCAGGAGCAGCAGACAGAATAGATCAGACCGACTCACCGAATTGTTTCAAACTAAAGGACTTTACTTATACATGATATCATGGAGAGCCTTTTTGATAACAGCGTTTTTCAGAGGCTCTGCTTATCTTGCAGACCCGCTTCATGAAATAGGCACAGCTTACTTAAAGCACTTAACAATCACATTGCTTGACTGTGAACTTAGCGTTAGATTTCGACAAACAGGAGCATGATGTAAATGTGGTGCCATAACATTCTTCTTTAAACTTTAGCAAGGGTATGAGCTAAATTCTCAGACTCGCAAGTACTTGGCTAAATCCCAAGACTTCCGAGCGAAATTTTAAGAGTATTCACAAGTGATTAGGTTATCCCCATACATAGCCAAAGAGTCATATACTTCCACAACTCCAAACCCGCTGTCAGCTCCGCACACACATTAAATTATCCCAGAGGGATAATAATTTGAAACAGATCAGGAAATGGCTGCCTGGTGTCACATACCTCGTGGATATCTTGTGATTGTCTTGTGACCATGATGTAATCGAGTATCTGGTGAACGTCTTGTGATGGTGGGGTGATGTATTTTCCCGCCAGTATGAGGTCACATGATGTAGTTTTCCGACCAGTGTGTAGTTATGTGGTGGCCTGTTCCAAAAGGTATAAAACGGGGTAAGCCTGCTGTGACGCAGGAGTTTTTGTTGGGACGTCTTTTAAGGCGTCCGTTACACAGTTATGCTGCTTATTTGGTTTCATGACGCAATTTTCTTTTTAAAGTGGAGTTTTGATTCTTACTGTACGGTAGATTGTCGTTGTGCCGGCAGTTTTGAAAATCGCTGCCAGTTATGTTTGATGTATCTTCGATTTAATTTTAAAGTCTAAGTATCGGAGAGTGAAGATTTACCGACGTACGAAAACCCGAACGATCGAGTAAAGTTGGCGTCGTCGGCGGTAATACAGAATCAACCTTATTGGATCTTCGTTCCGGAAATAGTAACCTGCATCCGAGATAACCCCTGCCTTGTAAGAACAGAAAGGGTTGGGCTGTGTTATGACTTTCGCATTTATCACTTTAAGAACTGTTCGAGTTGCCATACAGCAGTTAACTTCTGGTTAAGTTAGTCGTTTGTTTACTTTTCATTTTTATTGAGCATAGTTTAAATAAATCTTTATTTGTTTGTAAAAAAAAAAGTGTCTCATTCGATATTTATTTTTGCCGTATCGTAACACTGGGCATTAAAAACCACACGCAGCGGAAAATTCGTGTGCAACTCCAGATCCGTAGATCTGGGTGAAATTCATAACACGTGCAACCCCATGCAACATCCCGCTAAATCTACACATATCACCAAATTCGACAACACACCCATAGATCGGTGCGTACCCCAAATTCTAAACTCACTGACATTCCCTCATTCCAGAGCAGGAATCAGTTCAAGCATTCACAACATTGCTGCCTCGACCATTAAGGAACAGGAATTGTTCAAATTTGAAAGCACATTTATTACAAAATTACTTATAAATGAAACAACTCTAAATCCGCAATACCACAAATTTCTGTGAGAACTCCGGAATCCGAAAATATTGGCGGACGCAGCTCTATATAAGAAAGCATCACCAAATCAGTGCGCACCTCTATATTGGCGGACATATCACTAGATCTGTTCGCATCCCTAAACCGGTGTGCATCCCCACATTTAACGACACCTCTCTAAATCTACGCAATCTCCAAATAAGTGCGCGTCCCAAACACGCTGATACCTCCACAACCATAACAGGTTATCTCAAAGCAGGAATCGTTTCAAACTGGCTGTCAGAAAATGGCTGTTTCAACATTAAAAATCCCCACACACCCCAACATTAGTTTGCAACCAGATCGGCCGACACATATTACTTTGGATGTAACTCCAAAACAACGTGCAAAACAGACCTAAATCGGCGCGATTCCCGAAACAGTGCGCACCCCAAACACGCTCACACACCCACATGTGGAAAATTATCTCAGAGCAGCAATTATTCCAAAGTATACAAACATGCCTGTCTGTACACTTAAAATCCCCGTGCACCAGGAATGTGGTTGCATCTCCAGATCGGCCCAAGCACACAGATTTGGATGTGACGGCAAATTCTGCAAACCCTCATCTTCATCAACACCCCCAAATCCATATTCACCGCCAAGTCATGTGCCCAGAAACCACCAAAAATCAGAGCTCAATCCCCAACGCAGTACACACCCAAACACGCTGACAACCCCCACAAACATAATTCTCAGAGTAGGAATTATTTCAAACAGTTGACAAAATAACTTGTGATGGCGGTCTCAATATTAAAAATCGCCATTCCAGAGCAGATGAAACATACAAATCTGGGTTTGCACAGTTCGCAAATCAGTGCGCACCGCCATATTGGAGAATGAATACACCCTGTATCCGGGCGCAACACAAATCCGTAAATGTGCGCCATCCCCATTTCAGAGCACACCCCAAATCCGCTGACACCCTGTCACAAATATCCGTGGGTCAACTGTCTAAGAAGAATAGCCAGGTGGCTTGAGTCGCAAAAATAGATTGAGGTGCTTTTGTTTACAAAAATAGTGGAAAAACAAAAACATGGAAGTCCACATCAAAATAAGAAAAAAAAGAATAACATACTATATACAGCTTGCAATTGTCACCTGTCTGGTTAACAGCCACCCTCAGACTAAACAAAAAAAAAGCCAAAGTTAAGCCCCTCCCCCTAGACCAACCAAAAGCTAATTAACTTAATTATCTTCCATTTCACACAATCTGAAACTCAACTGCCAGTTCTCAAAATAAACACATATACCTCATTTCCCGTTTAATGGAGTCACCATTTCCCGGTTAAATAACTTAAATAAACCCCAAAACTTTACCCCAAGTTGAGTAATTAGGTAACATAAGCCTTGATGCAGTTAAAGATGGTATCCTCCACCATCAGCACACCTGTGCAGGTTGCTGCTGCCTCTATATTAGACAGCTCTCTGCAGCAGCTCTGTTTCAGGCGCAGTGACTGTGGTGGAGAGAAAAGTCAGATTATCATGACACTTCGGCAAAACACTTATTGGAAAGATGAATATGAATAAATTGACCTGAGATAATTAAACTGTGACATAGTGTGTTTCTTTTTTTCATATCTATTGCTGCTGGGGATAAGTTTAAATTTGTGACTGTTAATTTATAGTGATGCCTGCACTCACCACAATTTACAGAGGGGAATAATGAGTGTGGTTAACCCTTTGAGTGTTTTACTGAATGTGCCACGTGCCGTCCGTGATCAGTGATGGGCCTTCGTCACATTACCACCCTGCTCTCCTGCAGCGGCAATATTTGGCAGTCTTGACAGGAAGTCCGCTGTGATGTGCTTCTTGCTTGCTTTGTGCCGCACACAGAACTTGAAAGGTTGAAGTTCCAGGTACCACCTAGTCACCCTGGCATTCCAGTCCTTCATGGTCTGGATCCAAGTCAGGCGCTGAGGTTCATCTGGAGGTCAAATTTCCTCCCAAGAAGGTAGTACCCGAGGCTGTCCAACGCCCACTTGATTGCCAGGCACTCCTTCTCGATTGTGGACTGCCGGGTTTCACGAAGCAGTAGTTTCCTGCTGAGATACAACACAGGTCGTTCCTCACCTGGCTCTCCCTGAGCCAGTACTGCCCCGATGCCTACGCCTGAGGTATCCACCTGCACCAGGGAGCGGCGTTCAAAGTCAGGACTCTGCAACTCAGGGGAAGAACGTAATTTCTCCTTCAGGCCCTGGAAAGCGCTTTCAAACTCCTCACTCCATTCCACAGGATTACGGGCCAACTTGCAGCTGAAGTTGGTCAATGGGGCTGCCAAGGTTGAAAAGTGAGGGATGAGCTGTCGGTACCAGCCCACTAGACCAAGAAAAGATCGGACCTGCGTCTTGGTAAGGGGCTTGGTGCTGTTCAGAATGGCCTCAACTTTGTCCACCTGAGGCCGGACTTCACCTCTCCCCAGCTGATACCCCAGGTACCGGGTTTCCTGCCTGGCCCACTCACATTTCTGCAGGTTCAGTGTAAGTCTTGCCGCACTGATAGCACCTAGGATTCGACGAAGGTGCTCCAGATGTTCCTCCAAGGCATATATGTTAAACTCAATGCCCGCGGGCCAAATCCGGCCCGCGGTGGAATTATCTTTGGCCTGCGAGATAATATCTAATTACTATTAAAACTGACCCCAGTAATCGAAGCGCCTATGGCGTATGATATGGCTAATGCTGAGTTTATTCAGGTACCAAGTTTTCAGGGTTTTTATTGTTTATTCGGCAGTCTTGCTCGGCAGTCTTCTTCATAAGAAACGGAATTTGTAAAGAGAAACACTTTGAAGTTATAGCAGAGACTGAGACACATGAGAGCAGGCTGAAAAAACGGAGGCAACGAAAGCTGCGTCCGCACGCGTTCGACTGATCCGGCCCGTATGAAGCTGCATTTTGCTCAATCCGGCCCGTGACCTAAAATGAGTTTGACACCCCTGCTCCAAGGTCAGGCTAAAAATGACCACATCATCCAATAAGCGGCGCTGCAGTCCTCACAACCTTGCAGCACTCTGTCCGTAAGCATCTGGAATGTGGTGGGAGCACCATGTAATCCAAAGGGGATCACTGTGAACTGAAAGAGGCTAGAGGGGCCCTCAATGCAGTGAGGGACCGGGGCTGGCTCTCCAGGGAGACCTGCCGATACTCCTTGCCGAGGTCCAAGTTGGTGATGTAGTTGTCTCTCCCAATCCTCTCCAGCAGGTTCTCAATCTGGGGCATCGGGTAGGCATCGAAAAATGAGATGGCGTTCAGTTTAATAAAGTTAATGTAAATGTGAAGAGTTCCATCCTTCTTCGGCTGAATGACAACAGCGCGACTCCACTCACCTTCAGACGGTTCGATGACTCCCAGCTCCAACATCAAGCGGACCTCCTCCTTCAACGCCTTCACCAGACGTCCTGGTACTGGGTAGCATGCCTGCCGTACTGGACTCTGACTTGATTTGACTCGGATGGCATGCTGCAACACATCTGTCTGGCCTGGTTTCTGTGTGAACAACGGAGGGAAGTTGTCGAAAATGACTTGCAATTCAATTGGCTTCTGAGAATCCAGGTGAGAGAGATCCACCTTGGCAGGCTGTTTCCAGGCCTCCACTACACCTTCAGAGTCATCCTCCTCAATCACCCGGCGTGCCAGTAGTGAGGTGATGGAAGGAGGGCTGCTTCTTCCCTCCCAGGCTTTCAAGGGGTTCACATGGTAAGTTTGTTTTTGTTTCCCCTTCTCCGGATGCAGGATCTCGCATGTTGTAGGCCCCATCCTCCTTATAACCTCAAAAGGTCCCTGCCACTTGGCCAGCAGCTTGCTGGATGAGGTGGTCAGGAGCAACAGGAGCTTGTGACCTGGTTTGAACTCACGTTGGCGTGCCTGATGGTTATATCACCGCTTCTGAGTCTCCAGGAGGTTGAGTCTGGCCTCCTCTCGGTATCGCTTCAACAGGTCCCTCAGCTGAAGGACATACTGTACAACACCTTGCCCCTCTACAGGATTAGCTGCCACTTTCTCCTCCCAGTTTCGTTACAGCAGATACCGGGGCCCCTGGACTGGCCAACCGTAGAGCAGCTCGAAAGGGGAGAATCCGGTAGACGCCTGAGCGCCTGAGGCACTTCCCTGTAGGCAGAGAGCAGAAAGGGTAACCATTTATCACATTGATCCATCCCTGTATCAGATACAAACTTTCTGAGCATCCCCTTGAGGGTTTGGTTAAACCTTTCCACTAGGCCATCTGTCTCTGGGTGATAAGGAAATGTTCTGATAGCAGTTACGTCCAACTCCTTATGCAGCTGGCTCATCAGGCGAGATGTAAACTTGGTTCCCTGGTCGGTCAGGATTTCCTCCGGGATGCCTACACTAGAAAAAAAGCAGGACAAGAGCACTGATCAGTTTTGGAGTGGTTACAGACCGGAGAGAAAAGGCTCCAGAGAATCGTGTGGCATAATCACATACAACAAGAATGTACTGATATCCTGCTGAGCTTTTTTTTCCCAGGGGCCCCGCAATGTCCATTTCAATCCGCTTAAATGGGGTGGTAATCACTGGCATGGATTGGAGGGGTGCTCGGTCTGATTTACGGACAGCACTGGTTTTTTGACACGTTAGGCACGTTTTGAAATATGTACCGAGAGACCAGCCTAAGATATGCCTTATGGTGACCTAAATGTCCTGCCCAGGGAATGGTATTGGCAAGGTGACCTGCAACTACTTGGCACCACTAACCTCCTGTTGCTTGGCTCCTCTCCCTGATAAAGGATGCCGTTGTTAGGGACATACACTGAACCACCTACCCGGGCGGTGTAATCAACAAAGGCTAAGATCTTGGTTGACAGAGACTTTAACAAAGGACTAGACTGTTGTAACATGGTGATGTTCTCTGGCACTTCCAACTTAACATCTGACACAGCATTTTCAGGCATTTCACAAGATAAAGGTGTACCAGCATGTTTCTCTAACCGCCGTTGCCGACGGGTCTTTCTGGGCCCTTTGTTTCCAGCATTGCACTGACTACCACATAAGTCTGGCAAAGGTTGCGTCCGATACTGAACTTGGGTTTTTGCCTAGGACCGTGTCATGACAAAACAAGAGACATGCATTTTCTATTCTGACACAGGTTCATGAGCATTACAGACTTTTACCCCTGCTTAGGAGATCATACGGAACAGGCAAATCCCAGCCCAAAAGCATCTCCACTGGTAAATTCTCCACCACCCGCACTGTCATCAGAGACTTGTCCATCTACCTCCACTGTAAGTTCTACCTGTGGCTCCGGCTTACAGTCACCATGTACACATAAAACCTCTGTTCGCTGGCTGTAGTCAATAGCACAGGGCACACAACTTTTTAGTTATGAATGGCATAGAACTACCAGAATCAAGGAGAGCAGTAAAGGGTTTACCATTAACTTTTACAGGAACAGATCTAGAGTCTCCCTTCCTGTCCTGGCAGTCACTCTGCTCACCTTTTCTAGGCACATAACACAGTCCAGTTAGTTTTGGACTCTTCAGGGGACAAACAGACGCTTTATGACCCTACTGCTGACAATAATAGCATATCAAAGTCTCAGTAAATGACTGAGCAGTGTGCCCCTTGTCATTTGCCCCCCGATTACCTTCAAAGTTCTCTGTAAAGCTGTCCCTGGGGCGGTTGTAGTCCCTGGAATCCACCCATGTTGGTGGTGACGAGGCCCCCTTTCTGGCGTTCAGGTACTGCATGGCCAACTTCGCTGCCGTCAGTACATCCTCCGGTTCCTGTTCTCTCAGCGACGTCCTGATGTCTGGAGGAAGCACCTGCAGCAGCTGCTCCAGGGTGATGGTCTAAACCAGCCGATCCTTACAACTCGGCCCTGGCCACATCCAGCGACGATAGAGGCCCTTCAGCCGGTGATACGTCTCTGTCGGTGTCATCCCAGATGGTGTTGAGGTGGCCCGGCACCGTTGACGGTAGGTCTCTGAACAGATGTCAAATGTGGCCAACAGTCTGTATAACAGGTAGACGTCTTCCTCCATGGCCGTGTAGGCCTCCAGGGCTTTCCCGGTCAGCAGGGGAATCAGTAGACAGGGCCACTCCTCCCTTGGCCACTGCCATGTTTTTCCCATGCGTTCATAACGTCGAAGGTAATTTTCAATGTCTTCACCTTGTTGATACAGCGACATCCGGGGTTCCTTACGCTGGTCTGCTGGGGGGGGGGGGGTGTCAACCCACTCAGCCAGGGGAAGAAACCAACGACTACCCAAAGTCGGAGGTGTCATGTGGGCCTCCCCTTCTGGGCACCTGAGTTGGAAGTTCCAGTCTAAGGCCCCCACCTTCTGCTCTGGTGGACTGCCCTGCTGGGGATGGCTGTAGGGCAGTCTGTCGGGAGGCCTGGTGAGATCCGCAAGCCCCAGAGCTCTTCCTGGAGAATATTATCTCTCTTCTGCTGGGCGGTTAAAAAGATCCCTGAAGAAATTTACCACCTCTGTGTTTGAGGGACCCACTTCCTGATGGCCCAGGCTGCAGCTGTCGGGTTTTGGATCTTCTACCTTGTGCCTCTTCTACTGACGTGGCCGGTGTCTCCCACTCATCCTCATTCTCCATCCGGAGTTGCTAGTTTCGAGACCGTAGCCCACTTCGTTTTTTTATAAAACACGCTCAGTTTTGCGACTGACCATCCCACCGCTGCCACCAAATGTCACAAATAACCGTGGGTGAGCTGTCTAAGAAAATTAACCAGATGGTTTGAGTCGCAAAAGTAGATTAGGTGCTTTTATTTACAAAAACAGTGGAAAAACAAAAAAAAAAAACCTGGACGTCCATATCAAAACAAGAAAAAGAATGAAAAAAAAACAATATATATACAGTTTGCAATGGTCACCTGTCTGGTTAACAGCCACCCTCAGACTGAACCAAAAAAAACAAAGCCTTGGTAAACAGAGGCTTATAACTGCTAAGACCCTCCCCCTAGACCAACCAAAAGCTAATTAACTCAATTATCTTCCATTTCACACAATCTGAAACTCTACTGCTAGTTCTGTCAGTAAACCCATATACCTCATTTCCCGGTTAATGGAGTCACCATTTCCCGGTTAAATAACTTAAATAAACCCCAAAACTTTACCACAAGGTGAGTAATTAGGTACCATAAGCCTTGACCCAGTTAAAGATGGTATCCTCCACCATCAGCACACCCGTGCAGGCTGCTGCTGCCTCTGTAATAGACAGCTCTATGCAGCAGTTCTGTTTCAGACTGTGGAGGAGAGAAACGCCAGATAGTCATGACACTTCGGCAAAACACTTACTGGAAAGATGAATATGAATAAATTGACCTGAGATAATTAAACTATGACATAGTGTGTTTCTTTTTTTTCATACCTTTTACTGCTGGGGATAAGTGTAAAATTGTGACTGTTGATTTATTGTGATGCGTGTACTCACACAATGACAGAGGGGAATAATCTGTGTGGATAACACTTTGAGTGTTTTACTGCATGTTCCATGTGCCGTCCGTAATCAGTGACGGGCCTTCGTCACAAACGTAATTGTTGACGTAATTAGCTTGTCACACAACAGCAGCAAATACAACTAACATGACATCTACTTTTGCCGTTTCCACTCGTAAGGGTGAAGAATTTCAAGTCCACGTGTTCCGCGAGGCACGAACAAAATCGTCGTTAAATTAACCACAAGAAAACTATTTTCTTTCAATACTGCCAAAAATAAACGGTTTTACTTGAGAAGTGCACTGTATTGTACAGAATATTTCCAATTCCTCTGTTTCCGTAAATTTAGAAAATTAGCATTGGAAATATTGATAATGGTAGCCCAGAGGTACTGTTACTCTCAGCAGAAATTTGTTTGGAAAATAGGTAGATTCACAGTTTTAAACTTGGAACTTGGAAAGAACTCCAGACGGGAAAGCTTCATTAACGCTGTTGTTGTGATGAAAGTGAGTTTCATAACGGCAGCATAGGGCACTGATGTCCTCCCGTCTTCACCGTCCTCTGAGATCGATGGTATGGTCGGAGTTCGTCAATGCTCCCATAATCCATTGCCTGCACTGTACAGTGGATTGGCCTGGACAGCTTCACCAGAGCCCTTTTGGCCGGACTTACCCGTTTCTACCTCTCCCGACGGGATCGCAGACTTGGCGTTTCAGAGCCAAGAGACACTTGGACAGAAATAAAACACGAGTTCTCATTTGTTGATATGCGATGGAAAGATCAGCTTGTCTAAAGTCAACTAGAAAGTTCACCGAAAGAGCAGCCATGCTGTTGTGAAGTCTAAGGGTTTTGTTATCGTTCAGATTCCGACATAAAGCACTAAATCCCGGTTATACTTCTTTCATTGGGTAACAAATACAATGTATCATGTACGGTATGTAGGCAAGGGATGTACCAAATATAATGTTTATATAGGACAGATTCTGGAATAAAATAACGTGGGATGGAGAGAACATGATTTATTGAAGATATAATGAAGGCATGGGACTTTACACTCACGCACTGACACACAGCGACAGCGCGAGTACAAGTTATTGTCACTTCAGGCCGCTTTGCTACAGCAATCATCAGTGCGTTTGCTTTAAATACGAAGTGTCTTAAATCCAGTAGGGAAAACACGGCAACTGGCCTTACCTATGGACACACATCTGCTTTAAATACGATGTGTCTTAAATCCAGTGGGGGAAAACACGGCAACTGGCCTTACCTCTGGATACACATCTGCTTTTAGCCGTCACTTGCCTTCAGACAATAACAAATGTAATGGTTTCCGGGTTTGCAACAACAACAAAAACAGGAAATATTCAGACAACAACGGGTGAATATAATACAGCTGCGAGAAATGGCGCAAAGGGTGCTGGGAGATTCAGGTATTACTCTGTCCATCAGTTTCAATAGTCACATGATCACAGACCACCCCCCATATCACAGTAGATGCGATGTAACATAACTTCTGTCATCGTTTCCTAAGCCATTTCTCATCCACACTGACCGGTGTCGTGGCACCAGACTAATCTAAAAACAGGGAGGCGTGAACAGTCGCCTTCCAGGAAAAAGACTATCCAATTTAACAGCTAAAACAATTGCCTTTCTATAACTTAGAGATCTTAATATACTGTGCCTACTGAACGGCACTTGAGGGTGATGGCGCACGTTGTAAGCATATTGAGACATAGAATTGTTTCATTTGAAAGTTGTCAACACTGTGTTCGAAAGAGTGTAGATCATGTGGGGCAATATTCGTCGTGCAGGTCGAAGGGAGTCGGCAGATGATATGGTTTCGCCATGGACTAGATGGGCCGAAGGTCCTGCTTCTTGGCTGTACTTTTTTATGAGTCTATGACTCTGTTCCCGTTTTGGAGTGTAAGTGATGGAAATTAAAGATGTGTAAATATGTGATCTGAGGAGTGATTTGCATTGTACGATGACACAACTGGTATCAATTATTTACCTTGAAGAGTCTGTTCAGTGGACTGTCTCTTATGTCTTTGATGGAAATCTAAATGATTACAACTTGTTCTAAGTGGAAGAAGTTATTCAGGTAGATCTCTGAAATTGAGTTGGCAACAGGATGGGAGCGGATTTTCCAGTTACATCTTTTCTCTGATGCTGGGTAATCAGTAGAAAGACCAACGTCGATGGAAACAGCAGTGTTTCTCCCGCTCCAGAAAGGAAATATTAATAAGCGTTTCCATCGGATTTCTAAATGGACATTGAATCAGTATTTCCTGCTTTTTACTGCATCTTTAATGTAATTCATTCCTTTATATATTTATATTTCTTGCAATTTATGGTTTTAGTATTATTCATTGGAAGGATTGCCGCCGGTAAGCGATATATTTCACGATATATGCCAGTGATAGTAAACCTGATTCAGATTCTGATTCCGAATCTGAGGTACTAACATTCGCCCACCAGGGTTCATGAAGATGTGACCGATACAGAAAATTATTTGGTCTACCGGGAAAAGTTACAATTGGATTTGAGTTTTACTCACTGAGCCGACCATATAATGTCACTGGATGTTTGACACCATTCCTCAGCACCAGCGTTGATTTCCTGTGTCACCGTGTAGATTGATTGGAGTGTGGGGACATCTAGTGGACGGAACAGAAAATGTAACGTTGGTGGTAGAGCTCCGTCAAGACGCAGTATGACTGCATCTTGACGCTGACATTTTCATGATCTCTCTCCTTTACTGTTGTATAGTTCAACACCCGTACCGGGTGAAGCAATGGTCGGGTCCTGTTCCAAGATCACCGCAACTTGCGAAATTTCTAACTCAGTATATTAGTAGACATAATATATTCGATTGAACGCTTCTGTACAGTTCGCGTTTTAATGACGGTGAAAAGTAACACAAAAAGAAAGTCTACAGCTGCATTTCTGATACAAACTCCTCTCGTCAGCCTTTGACAACATTACCGGCGAAGGGTTGGGAAGAATTGTTTTGCACGCCACAGCTGCCTTTCTGATACCATCCCCTCTCAGTCTGAGGGGATGTTACACATCTCCATTGATGGGACAGACTGGGGCGTCGTCCAGTTTTAACTTCCCATTTAGGAAGGGACCGCCTGCTTTTTGAATGAAAAGGCAGTAATCACATATTTTGCACAGTTACAATGGAAATTGTAGGCAACCGAGCTCACTTTATCAGACACCAGTTTTCCAGGTTCCAGGAATATTTCTCCAGTTGTCACATAAATCCCTGGAACGATCTATAGTCCAGTGAATTAGAATAGAATTCTACCAGTGTAAGGAAAATCGCTGACCCATATTCTGTCATTGATGCAAAATTCTGAATACAATTTCTGTCGGTGTAGCGATCACTTCTCTGATTTTTGTTGTTTCTTGCGCCGCACAATTGAATTAATTTTTCTAACTTCAATGAACGCCGCAAACGACTAACATTCGCTCACCTGGCTGCAGGAAATTTTACCAGACATATAAGTGACGTGGAAATGCTTTTGAACTGCCTTCAAAGCTTACAACTCGATTTGGTTTCATCTACAGAGCCGAACACATACCGTAACCAGATGTTTGACCCCACATTTCAGCTCCTCCCTGAATTTCCTCTGTGACAGAGTGTAAATACACGTGTTGGTGCAGGTTGAGAGGAACTGCAACATGAACCCAAACTGTTGTAGGATATACGTCGGGGTGTTCAAATATCTGTCAGTGTAAGAGTAATTCTGAACTTGCCAGTTCATAATATATACAATGTCGGGGATCCACAACAATATGAAATTGGCTGACAGAGCGAACAACAAAATTATTGACTTTCTCCGGTTCTCCACCTCTGGATCATTCTTTTTCTCTCTGCTGTTCCTGAGCCCCTGGCGAACTCTGTTTGCCGCGATAATATGACTGACTGTTAAAGCATTAAAAAGTAGAATCAAACCGATCGGCAATAAAGGTGTATTGATAATGTTAAACAACTGGAATGCTTTCCACGCTGGTAAAGTTCGGTAATCCATTGTCAAAATGCATCGCCAGGGTTTGTTGTCAATAATACGGTAAGGTTCTATCGCAAAGTAGAATGGAACACTTTTCGCACAACATCCTAAACACAAAATGGCTATCACAATAGTCGCTGTCCTCTCGGTGCAGTATCGTTCCCGCAGCTTTTGACTGCAGATTGCAATAAAGCGATAGAACGTGAAAGCCACAGTGAGCCAAACAGAACAGTCCATGGTTACGAGCCTCAATACTATCGTCACGGTGCAAACCGGTGTAATGTGCAGAGGAAGGGCATAAACATAAATATTATTGATTTGTTCGATTACAACAGAAATAATAACAACCAGTAAGTCAGCTGCTGCCATTCCCACCAGGTAACGGGAGATGCATTTAGAGAGTCCGCAGTTTCTTAGAGACAATATCACAATCGCCATTAAATTAACTGCAAGGAAGCAAAGAAAAGGTTAGGCTTATCGATCCACTCATCTAGACAGACCCATCATTGTAGCGGAGAACGCTGAGGATTTTATATATTGCGGGAATAAAATGGACTCAGGGAGACCGTTTCTTCGGCGATAACATTTTGGAGTGGAGGATCGGCAGAGCTAAATGAATGTTTCGATGTACAGGTGACAAATAAACTTGAATCTTGTACATTGCGACAGAAATGCAACATAAAGGCTTTTACCCTCTCATGTCGTGAGATGGATGTAAGAGTTAAAATGAATCTCACCTTATCTGATCTTATCTAAATTAAAACTGTCCAAGGAAGAAGAACACGCTAAAACGGAAAAGTTCCGCGCGGGACTGTGGCAAATTCAAAGACATTTTGACAAATAAGTACAGAAAAAAAGTCTCTTTAGTTGCATTAAGACGGAGTGGAAAGAACAGTGAGTTGCCGAAAAACCGGGGGAGCCCGCAGAGAGAGCAGCAGCGATATGAAAGATTTTGTTTTCATTTCAGTAAACATTTGAGTTCCACAGTGATGCAGAATCAGATTTGGAACAATATGTGATGGAAGGCCGAGTAAGGTAAAATGCTAGAACAGTATCGATCTTAACACTCAATCAATTGATTATATTGACAAAATTGGTCAGACATGAGAGCGGATTAACAATTCCAGAGAAAGATGGAAGAATAAAATAAACTATATTAGGGATACCAATCGCTGCCAGTACAGGATAGTAAATACTCGCGATGTAGAAAATTGCAGGATATCCCATTTTCTGTGTGAATCAGTGATCAGTTCAAAATAGTCTAACTGCCGATATCTACTGCTGATTGCTTTGCAAGCTGTTATATAGGAGAGGAAAGTGCCCTCTGACAATTAATTATACCACGTGTTTAGCCACATTAGTGACTGCCCGCTGAACAAACAGTTCAAGATTATTTTCATTTATGTTAATTGCGTCATCGTGCAATTAAAATCTCTCCCTCGAAGGAATCACAAAAATAACAATTATTTTACTCTCAAATAATCATCAATTATAATAGGCGAAGCGCATAGAGATTCTGAGGTTAAGGAAGGGGAGTTAGTTTGATTGATCAATTTAATCATCAATTCCAAAAGGGGAATGTTCACACCTCCTTCTTGCTTTCAGATTGGATTGGTGCAGCAATAGTTGTCAATCTGGATGAGAACTAATTTAGTAAACGATTAGATTAGTTGCGTATCTTTAAGGTCATCTTAACATCTAACCTGATCTGGGAGTAGCGGGGTCATCTATCATTTATGTAAGAGGTCTGTTTCATGAAACTATCTTTAAACATGGAAAGACTGAATATCATTTTTTACACATAACTGCATTGTTTAACATATATCCATCTCACTGATATGTTGTGCCAATTCTTGTAGGTGTGATATTTTCATACATTGTTCACTGCATTCTGTTTTTTTTTGAACTTGCAAATTGTACACAGCTCGAGGTGTCTCTTGTGGGAAGGCAAATAACATCTCAGACTGTGCTTTATGCATAGGTGACGCGGGCTCCATATTTCCCTCACTGGATTCAGACACGTTGCATTTAAGTCTAATGACTTATTATCCACCACAACAAACCGACTAAAATGACAATAACTTCTACTCGCGATGTGCCTGTGTGTATGGAAGTCCAATTCTTTCATTATATACTCAATAAAACAAGTCGGGGCGGTTTTGTTGTCTCCATTCCCACGCCTTGATTATATCTAAATGAATCACTGTACGCCCAGTCATGCTGTGTAATGAAAGAACGATTACCGTAGATAGTGTCTATGTCGCAGCTTGCATCGTTCGAACAATGTGGGGCTGTATAACATCAACGACAACTCTAAAAGTTTTTTTTTTTCTCGGTGAACTCTGATTTTGACCTCAGACAAGCAGGTCTCTCCATCGTAAATGAGAACTCGTGTCCAAACCTCGCTTCAAATTCGTTGTTGATAATGAAATTTTCTCCTCTCGGGTTCTTTCACAAGTTTCAACATTCAGACCAAAAGACATGAGATTTAGGGGCAGGATTCGGCCATTTGTTCCATCGCGTGCTTCTCCGCCATTTCAGCAAGGCTGATCCAATTGTCCTCTCAGCGCCAACCTCCTGCCCTGAGCAATCAAACTGAGCTTCTCATATACCAAACGAATTGACTTCAACAACTGCATGAAGTAAAGAAGCCCACAGATTTGGTCAAAGAAATACATTTTCACCTCCGTTCAAAAGGACGCCTTTCTATCCTGAGGCTGTGCCCTCTGGACTTAGACTGTCCCACCACAGGGGACTTCCTATTGAACGTCTCACGCCTTGATTATATCCACATGAAACACCGTACGGCCGGCCATGTTCTCCACAGAACAGCATGAGTACATGGGAAATAGCAGCAGGAGTAGGACTCCTGGCCGTCCGAGCCTGCTTCGTCATTCAATAAGATCGTTACTGATCTGACCCTGTATTCATGTCCAACTACCCGCCCTTCCACCACAACCCTTAGCTCCTCTACTACGCAAAAATCTATCCAACCCACTCTTAACTCTATTTAATGGGGTAGCCTCCGTTGCTTCATTGGACAGAAAATTTCACAGATTCTCCACTCTGCGATATGTAGTTCCTCCTAATCTCCGCTCTACAACTACACCCCCGAATCTTGAGGTTGTCTCCTAGATCTAATCTCAGTAACTAGGCTGAACAGCGTTCTTCATCTTATCTATCCCCTTCATAATTTTATATGTTTCTATAAGATTTCCTCTTATCGTTCTGAATTCCAGCGACCTAATCTCTCCTCATAGCTTAACCCCCTCGTGTCTGGAATCAAACTAGAGAAACTCCTACGCCAGTATATATTTCCTCAATTAAGGAGACGAGAACTTCACACAGTGCTCCAGGTGCGGCCTCACCAGTACCCTGTACTGTTGCAGCATAACCTCTCTGTTCTTTAATTCAATCCCTCTAGCAATGAAGGACAACAATCCATTTGTCTTCTCGATTGCTTTTTGCAGCTGCAAGCTAACATTTTGTGATTAATGCACAAGCGCTCACAAGTTCTCCTCCACAGCGGCATGCTGAAATCCTTTACCATTTAAACAATAGACTGAACTTCCTGTTTCCTTCTAAAGTTGGCGACCTCGTATTTACTGCCATTGTACTCCATTTGCCAGACCCTTGCCAACTCAGTTAACCCATCCAGGAGGCGGCGCGGCACGGCAGCAGCGGCCTTTCAGACCTGGTGTTACTTTAATTTAATTTTCTAATTTAAGCTTGAATGCACAATTTTTGATTAGGGCAGATGGTTAACAGAGCGACTATCTACCATCGCCAGATATTATTACAATACAGAGATCACCAAAAAAGAAACCTTTACGAAGATCTGCTGGTCAAGTCACGTGACCTCAGCTTGCTGCGGGGAACGAGCCTACAATCCCCAGACTCGCCTGATGCTGTAGCCGGCGATGTTCTACGAAGCGGAAGCAAGGCAAGCGGGCAAGGGTCCGTGTCAGGCAGAAACAAACCCTAGCCGGCCTTACATCCTCGCAAACTTTACATCCGCCGAACGTTGTACATTCCTTTAGTTAGGATAGGCAACTGGGGCATACTACATAGCACAGACGATATTATTACCGTGTTGGCATAAATTTATCACAGGCAGGATTTTATTGTTTTTATTTAAATGGTAATACATTGCAGTGTGCTGTGCATAGGTACTTGGGAGTGCTTCTGCATGAATCGCAAAAGGTTGGCTTGCATGTGCAGCGGGCTATGAAGAATTTTATGCTTCAGCTGTACAGGGTGCTGGTGAGGCCACATCAGGATTACTGCGTGTAGTTCTGGTCTCCTTATTTGAGGAAGATTATACTAGATTTGGAAGAGGTGCAGAGCGGTTCCACTGGGGCCTTTTCCATAAATGAGTGGGTTAAAGTCTGAGGAGAGATTGAGTCGCCTGGAGAATCTGAGGAGTTATTAAAGAAGCATATGAAATTATGAAATAGATAGATAAGACAGAGGCAGGAAAGTTGTTTCCACTGGTAGGTGAGACTAGAACTCGGAGACATAACCTCAAGATCCGGGGAGTAAATTTAGGACGAAGATGAGGAGGAACTGCTTTTCCCTGAGGGTGTTGAATCTGTGGATTTCTCTGCACAATGAAGCAGTGGAGGCGACATCAGGAGATATCTTTAAGACCAGATTGAATAGACTTTTGAATAGAAGAGGAATTAACGGTTATGGGCAAAAGGCATTTAGGTGGAGATGAGTCCGTTGTCAGATCAGCCATAATCGTACTAAATAGCGGAGCAGGCTCTTCGGGCCAGATAGCCTTACCCCTGCTCTTACTTTTCCTCGCAAACTTCTTTTCAGCCCAATTTCCCCGTGAAGCACCGACGTACTTACAAACTCCCCCGAAAGTACCTTCATACTTGCCAAGGCCCATAGACACAGTATTCTTTCCGATGCCACGTTAGTCTACCATAATAGTCTAATCATGTCTACCATATACTAATATGTGAAAAATAATTCCACTTAAATATTTTTTTGCCGTTAAACTAAGCTTAAAAATTCTTCATGATATTAGGGTGTTGTTTTTATTTATTACGTGTTGAAATATCTGGTTCAAATTGTGACAACAAAAGCCTCAAATGGCCGACCGCTATGTCTTTTTTCTGAGTATGTGGTTGATTGTATAAATGCCTCTGTCAGCAATGTCGGCGGATGGAAAAGTAGTGAAAAGCCGATTGGATCTTCTGCAAAGACCAGGGAACTTCGTATGACAGGGCAGCCAAATACCACAAAAGCCGACATTTATGAAAAACGTTTTTTGCTTGCTCATCATTTTGAATGTTAATCATTTCTTTTTCCAAGCTCTTTTCATGTTCTTCCATCTTGCATTAAAATAAGGCAGATACGCATTCCGGAATTTCCATATCGTTCAGATCCTTGAAATGATGCTAAAATTCTTTCTTCAGTGCTTGAAGGTGCAGAAGTACTCTTGCAAATCACCATCTGTGAAAAAAGAGTTTCACACTCTCGTATGCCACTCGCTCAGGGAAACTGCGAGAACATCCTTCTTCCAAATTCTTGCTTACATATTTCCAATGGTCCCATAAAATTGACACGTCAACTTTTTCAGGATTAAATTGAAATTCTCACCAAGTTTCGCATTTAGAATGTTGAATTTGACATACAGATCATTAGGTATACCATATCTCGACCTACAAGTTCAATTTTATTTCCCACGCTCTTGTCGATTGTGAGCGAAGGTTCAAAGCACAGTGTTAAAAAAGTGACGGATATGTTTTAAGCAGCAGCCTTTTCTCAGCCAACGCATTTCCATGTGAAGAGGCCAGCGTACAAACTCTTCATCGTTATGTTGGCATGACTGGGAAATATTAAGCGACTTAATGGATGAGATTTAATTTTGTTGATCGCAAATATTACAACATACATGCTTGATAAATTCGCTGATTGGAGATTTTGGCTCCGAGATGTTGGAGATGAATTGCACAGTGGATTGCAAAGAGGGTTGGAATTATTTGTTTCATAAATGCCACGAAACCAGCTTTAGTGTAGTAATGGCAATTGATGACCACCTGTCTCTATCGTCGTCTAAGTTCATATGTATAGCTGGAGATCATTAACACTTCTGCATTCCAGTGTTCAGGGGATTGGCCTATACAGCTTCACCAGCGTCCTTTTGGCCGGACGTTCACTTTCCTACCAGAGGCGAGAAACATTTTGACAGATATAAAACACAAGTTCTCATTTGCTGACATAGCATAGAGAAAATCAACTTACCTAACGCCAACTAAAAGTTAACCAAAGGACCTGTTATGTTTTTGTTGTAAAGTCTCAAGCTTTGTCCAGATTCACTAGAATCCACTGTATCCCGCTTATCCATCCTGCATTGGACAACGAGGACAGACTGCACTACGTTTCATGATCGGTAGGAAAGAGTGAGACTTTCTAAACACAATTATTTTTCGGGAACAGATTTTGCAATAAAATAACGTGGGATTGGAGATAGTAGCAACTGATCTGATATGATTTATTCGTTTTAATGAAACCACAGGACTATACACGCGAACACACACACACACACACACACACACACACACACACACACACACACACACACACACACACACACACACACACACACACACACACACACACACACACACACACGGGCGGTGCGGGTAGAAGTTATTATATTATTATCATTCCAGGCCGCTTTGTTTTCGCGATTATTATGAACTGGCTTTAAATACTAAGTGTCTTTAATCCAGGCAGAAAAATATGGTGACCACCCTCACCTACTGATAACTATCTGCTGTTGACCGTAACTTCCCTTCAGACATAAAACATCTAATCATTTCCGTGTCTTGTAAAATTTGCAAGAAGAGAAAACGTGCAGTGAACAATGGATGAAGATAATGCAACATGCAAGAAATAGCACGAAATGTCAATGGTGAGAAGGGAAATGGGCTGGTATGTCAGTGGGAGAGATTCGAGTGCATTTCTATGCTGGACAATTTTGCTTTTAATCTGTCTGTTTGTTTCGGTAGTTCCAAGAAACCAACCCCTTACATTAATCACAGATGACCCTCGTGTCAGTGTGGATGTGGTTGTGTCCTTCGAGTAAAATAACTATACCAATCTTTTGCTAATTACCCCCATTGGCCAATGTCGTGGCACCAAACTAATCAGAAAACAAAGAGGAGTGAACACCCCCCTTCCAGGGAAAAGATTCTCGCATTTAACAGCCAAACCACATGCCTTTGTATAACTTAAAAAAAACATTTCAACATGTTGCGCCACTGTGAATTATTGTTGTGCACACATCTTCAGTGATGTTCCTGAATCGTCAGGTGTTTCGGGTTTTTCAACATCATACACCCTCCTCCAAGTGACCCAGCCGGGGCTGATCAGACCTCAGCTTGTGTCCAGATGGCACGCTATTTATGACTCCATGGCTCCACTCTTTCGAGCCACAGCCATCTTGAGGCTCTCTCTGCGGCATTGGCGGTACTGCGGATGGCTCTCCTCTTCCTCTCTCCCTCGATGCCCAAAGTAATGAAATAATCAATGGATGCTGAGTGAAATAAAAATCTATCCGCTCTCCACATGACGCACTCTGAATTGATACTGATTCCCTTGATCTACTCTGCGTGTCTGACAATTCACAGTAAGGATCACATCGGTTCCCTGTGATTTCTGCTCTGTTGCCCTACACATAGAACGTTATTCACAGATGTGTCTCGACAGCGGGTGTGGACGTCACCTCACCGTGAGACGCGAAATACCCGGTCTTCACAAAGTGGGGTGTCAGCAGCCGAAACTAATTTGTCCCAACTCATTTCAAACAACCATTTTAATATGCTAGTTTTGCTCTTTTTTTTGAAAGATCAGGGTGCAATCAAGCTTGAGTAATTTTAGAAACTAAAAACACACAGTGGCAAGTAAAAAGAGCTCGCATTCTGCGGTTGGAATCGCATCGTTTCTGCATCTCTGAAACTCTGAACAGATTTACGTAACTGACGTCAGCAATTACATTTTATGAATTCCATTATTTTATGATAATTATGCGTCTATACAATACTTCAGCATACTTAAACACATTAATGGCAAGAATCTTATCTGCTCGTTAGCATTTTAGAAGATAATCACAGTCCTTAAATTAAGCCATTTTCTATATTAACACAAAATTCAAAATTAGTTTACTAGAAATCTTGTGCAACATATTTTAACATTCTATAGAAACGCAGTGTGGAAAGGCAATTTTTCAGATTGCTCCCGAACTATACCGATCTGTCTCCCAAAACACCACATGTAAATTCATTATTTAAATGAACACTAATCATTAATTTCGCCAATGCTCTATTCTCACTGAATTTGTTAGACTCACATCCAGGAGAGGGACCTTCACATTTCCAACACGTTGTCATGGATTCCACCTGGGCGAATGAAACTGAAAGCAGATTTAAAATGCGGAAAAGAGTCCATGCTCCTATTTTACTTCCTTCCGAAACTTCGCAAACAACTGAAAATCTTAGAATAGTCATTACACAGTAACAGATCACTCCAGCGTAGACATCCTCTTTGCTATCATCTATTTGCATGTGGAGATTTTGATAAATGCTCCTAACACATCTCGCTCTATTACCGCCCCGAGCAGGGTGTTGCACGCACCCAGCACTCTGTATAAACTGCTGTCCTCTGACACCTACCGAAATGCTTACTTCCAATCACTTTAAAATAATGCCTTCTTATATTAGCCATTTCGGTGAAAAAGCATCTAGGCACATATTCTATCAATCTCTCTCATCATCTAGTTTACCCCTGTCAATTCACACCCCATCCTCCTTATCTCCGAAGAGAAAAATTCTGGCTCGGTGAACTGACATTCAAAGGGCATTACCTTAAGTCCAGGTGTATCCCCCTGCACCCTCGCTAAAGCTGCCAAATCCTTTCTTTAATAAACTTCTACCAACACAGAAATAATATCACCAATACTTTGTCGATTGCCCCAGTTTCCCATCCAGACTAAACGAAAGTTGCAACCTCCGGCGGAGGTAAGTGGATCCAGTGATCAAGCAGATGCCTCCATAAATTAATCTGCTTACCATGGAAAGGGACAGGAAATATGGAGAGTTCAGCTTACAGCGATGCCCGGAAACATGTCAACACTACGATTTAACATGCTAACGAAGAAAGGATTTTGAAGAAACATTGCTGAAATTATGAAACGAATTGGCAGACAGGTAGAGATAAGTAAAACTGAAATGATTAACAGACATTCGGACAGTTACATGGATGGACTAGCTGTATCTGGATATGGCTGACAAGCGGACATGATATGCGTAGTTAGGGGCCTTGACAATAAAGACTAGTTAGGCTAAATACTTATTCCAGTCTCTGTAATCCCATGAACCTATGATTCAATGAATAAATGGCAGGTTTGCCAAACGCACTAATGTTTCACAACATTTGCTCCCATACTCTGCCAACCTGCAATTCGCGTCGCTCGTTATCTGCACAGCAACCCACTGAATAAAAATATATACTTCATTACATTCTTCAGCTGTTTTCTGCACCCTGTCAACATTAGCCCACAGGCGCACGTGTTAGCCCACAAACTTATCATTTGCAACATACATGCGAGCTGTTGTTTGGTAAATGGCAAACGATACAAGATACAAACTAGGGTAGTTGAAATTGCCTGATAGAGCGAACGACATAAACATTATAACCACAAAGGCAGTATCGTACTCCCAGAGTTTGTCAACAAATTGCGATAGAGTGTTTTGATATGCCAACAATGAATATAGGATTGAGACAGGGTTTTCCTAAATAAAGAAATATTTATTTAAACACAGTCCTACAACAAATTAAAAGTAAATAAACGACTAACTTAACCAGAAGTTAACTGCTATACGGCAACTCGAACAGTTCTTAAAGCGATAAATGCGACCACAGTTCTTAAAATGTGGTAAATGCCAAAAGTCCAAATAATTTACACAGTAACTTGGGAGAGACTTTCCTGAAGAAACGAATTCCTCGACGACGTGATGTTACTGCTGACCCCAGCCGAGAAATGCATTGCCCGAAGGATTTACGACGAAGGAAATAAACACGGTTTAAATGAACTGACCTTTTTCTTTAGCGAATAACGTTGCACCCAACCCTTTCTGCTTTTACAGCAGGGATTATCTCGGATGCAGGTTACTACCTTCTGAACGAGGATTCAATAATATTGATCCTGTAGTAAACCGCCGACGACACCAACTTTACTCGATTCTTCAGGTTCTCGCAGTTCGATAAATCTTCACTCTCTGACTGGACCAAAACTGGCAGCATTGTGGCGAAACTGCCGGCAATACCCTTTGAGACTTAAGACAGAAATTAAAACTTCAATTTAAAACAAAACTGCGTCATGAGACGAATACGCAGCATAACGGAGTCACCGACGAATTAAACCACGAACTGACCTGCGTCACAGCAAGTCTTTCCCGTTTTATACCTGTTGAAACAGGCCATCACACGACCTCTCACTGGCGGGAAAATTACATCAGGTGACCTCTCACTGGCGGGAACTTACATCACCCCATCATCACAAGACCGTTACATCATGCTCACCAGATACTCAATTACATCATGGTCATAAGACAGTCACCCACGGGGTATGTAACAAGAGAAATTGAAAGAGAAACCCACTGTTAGTCAAATGACACCGTCCCTGTTTACAACATTCGGTACAAGAGCCTGACCGCAAATATGAGTGATCTGCAATAAATTAACTTAATAATAGATGCAGTTCCTGTACACAATCGCAACGAAGACAACTAGTATGAGATCTCTTTTTGCCATTTCTACCTGGTTCAGGGGATAGATTTCCAAATTCCACATATTCCCAGAGACAGGATCGCAATCGCCGTTAAATTAATCACAAAGAATTGAAAATTTATTCCAGCATAGTCAAAACTGAACCGTTTGACTTGCTGTATTGTTGATATTAAAGACAAATACTGACCGATATCAAACAAGAGCTCTCATTGGCTGATATGAGACGGAAAGACCTTCTTGTCCAAAGTCAAATGGCAAGTTCACCGAAGTAGCTGTCATGTTGTTTTTGTTGTAGAGACCCATTATCTTCTAAAGATACAAGCTGCGACATAGACACTATATATGGTAATCCTTCTTTCACTGGACTGGCCGTACAGGTGCTTCACATGGCAAAGCGTGGGAGTTCCCAAACAAAATATTTATCAGAAACAGATTCTACAAGAAAACAACGTGCGACTGGCGACAACAAAATCAGTTCCGAAATGATTTATCAGAGATATATTGAAGGCAGGGGTCTTCTCACACACACGGAAAGCGCGAGTATAAGTAATTGTTATTTCGAGCGGATATCAACTCATTTCACTTTAACGCAATGCGTCTTAACCCTTACATACAGTTCGGGTCAAATTTGACCCGTTTTGACATTTGACAACAGTAACAATACCCTAAACGCCATTTGAAGCCGACATTTGATGACTTTTCCTAAAGTGACCTATTAATGTCAGACAGGCGATTTATACATTCTAAACAGACTTGTGGGTCAAAATTTGCTGCAGACACTTGTTATGAGGGGATTCTCGGGCCGGGTCATAATTGATCCGGACCAAACTGTGAAAGTATAGAATATGAATAGGTTGACTGGGTTAAATTCACTAACGGAAATATTGAGAATGCACCACTTGTGGATAAATCGCCGCTGTTGGACGTCATTTTCCTCCCCACATTGGACACGCTGAGCCTTGTAAAACTTGCATAGTGATGAAAGAAAAAAGATGAAATGAACATTGTATGAAAATAACACACCTGAAAGAAATATTAAAGGAGAGAGATGGAGTGGATCGATATGTTATTGGGAGAAATACGAGTACTTCTCGTTAAACAGTGCAGTTCCGTGGGAAAAAATGGTATGGAATAATTCAACTTTTACGGAGAGTTTTGTGAAACAGTCTCCTTACATTAATCACAGATGACACTGCTACCCTCATATCGGTTTAGACAATAGACAATAGGCGCTGTAGTAGGCCATTCGGCCCTTCGAGCCAACACCGCCATTCACTGTGATCATGGCTGATCATTCACAACCAGTACCCTGTTCCTGCGTTCTCCCCATATCCCTTGACTCCGATACATTTAAGAGCTCTATCTAACTCTTTCTTGAAAGCATTGGCCTCCACTGCCTTCTGAAGCAGAGCATTCCACAGATCCACAACTCTCTGGGTGAAAAGTTTTTCCTCAACTCCGTTCTAAATAGCCTACTCCTTATTCTTAAACTGAGGCTTCTGGTTGTGGACTCCCTCAACATCAGCAGCATGTTTCCTGCCTCTAGCGTGTCCAATCCATTAATAATCTTACATGTTTCAATCAGATCCCCTCTCATACTTCTAAATTGTGTATACAAGCCCAGTCGCTCCAATCATTAAACATATGACAATTGTGCCGTTCCGGGAATTAACCTCGTGAATCTACGCTGCACTCCCTCAATAGCAAGAACGTCCTTCCTCATATTTGGAGACCAAAACTGAACACAATACTTCAGGTGGGGTCTCACCAGGGCCTTTCACAACTGCAGAAGGAAATCTTTGCACTTATACTCCCTTTGGTATGAAAGTCAACATGCCATTAGCTTTCTTCACTGCCTGCTGTACCTGCATGCTTACTGTCAGTGACTGATGAGCAAGGACACATAGACCTCCATTACTTCCCCTTTTCCTAACTTGACACCGTTCAGATAGTAATCTGCCTTCCTTTTCTTGCCACCAAAGTGGATAGCCTCACATTAATCCACATTAAACTGCATCTGTCATGCATCTGCCCACTCACCCAACCTGTCCAAGTCACCCTGCATCCGATTAACACCCCCCTCATATTTCACTCTGCCACCCAACTTTGTGTCATCTGCAAATTTGCTAATGTTACCTTTAATCCCTTCATCTAAATCGTTAATGCATACTGTAATGTATAATGTATAAGACTGCAGTCCCAGCACCGAGCCTTGCGGTACCCCACTATCACTGCCTGCCATTCTGAAAAGGACCCTTTAATCCCCACTCTTTGTTTCCTGTCTGCCAACCAATTTTCTATCCATGTCAGTACCCTGCCCCCAATACCATGTGTTCTACTTTTGCCTACTAATGTCTTATGTGGGACCTCATCAAAGGCTTTCTGAAAGTCCAGGTACACTACATCCACTGGCTCTCCCTTGTCCATTTTCATAATTACATCCTCAAAAAATTCCAGAAGTTTAATCAAGCTGGATTTCCCCTTCGTAAATCCATGCTGACTCGGACCGATCCTGTTACTGCTATCTAAATGTGCCGCTATTTCATCTTTTATAAATGACTCCTGTATCTTCCCCACCACTGATGTCAGGCTAACTGGTCTATAATTCCTTGTTTTCCTTCTCTCTCCTTTCTTAAAAACTGGGATAAAATTAGCTACCCTCCAATCCTCAGGAACTGATCCTAAATCTATAGAACATTGGGAAATGATTACCCATGCGACCACGATTTCCAGAGCCATCTCTTTAAATACCTTGGAAACTGAAGTAACACCAGGCCCTGGGAATTTATCAACCTTCAGTCCCATCAGTGTACCCAACACCATTTTCTGCCCAATCTGTATTTTCTTCAGTACCTCCGTTACCCTAGGTCCTCTGACCGCTGTTAGAACTGTCTGTGTCTACCCTAGTGAAGACAGATCCAAAGTACCTGTTCAACCCGTCTGCCATTTCCTTGTTCCCCAGCATATATTCACCCATTTCTGTCTTCAAGGTCCCAACTTTGTTCTTAACTATTTTTTTTCCTCTTCATATACCTAAAGAAGCTTTTACTATCCTCTTTATATTCTTGGCTAGCTTACCTTCGTACCTCATCTTTGCTACCTGCATTGCCTTTTTGGTTATCGTCTGTTGCTCTTTAAAAGTTTCCCAATTTTCTGACTTCCCACTCATCTTTGCTATGTTATACTTATTCTCTTTTAATTTTCTACTGTCCTTGACATCCCTTGTCAGCCACGTTCGCCCCTTACTCCCCTTAGAATCTTTCTTCCTCTTTGGAATGAACTGATCCTGCACCTTCCATATTATTCCCAGAAATAGCTGCCATTGTTGTTCCATTGTCATCCCTGCTAGGGTAACCTTCCAGTTAACTTTGGCCAGCTCCTCCCTCAAGGCTCCACAGTCCCCCATGTTCAACTGTAATACTAACACTTCCGATTTTCCGTTCTCGCTCTAAAATTGTAGATTAAAATTTATCATATTAAGGTCACTACCTTCTAATGGCTCCTTTACCTCGAGTTCCCTTATCAAATCCGGTTCATTACACAACACTAAATCCAGAATTGCCTTCTCCCCCATAGGCTCCAGTACAAGCTGTTCTAGGAATCCATCTCGGAGGAACTCCACAAACTCCCTATCTTGGGATCCAGTACTAACTGATTTTCCCTGTCTACCTGCATGTTGAAATGTGAGAAATAAAGTGGATGAGCTTGAGGCTCGGTTGGAAATTGGCAAGTAGGAATAACAGAGACATTGCTGCAAGAGGACCAGGGCTGGGAAATGAATATTCAAGGGTATACGTCCTATCGAAAGGACAGACAGGTGGGCAGAGGGGGTGGGGTGGCTCTGCTGGAGAGCAATGAAATTCAGTCCCTTGCGAGGGGTGACATTACAACCGTAGTATTACCTTTGCGACATGCTACTTTTAGCTCTTGATTCAACTTGCACCCTATATCCAGGCTACTATTTGGGGGCCTGTAGATAACTCCCATGAGGGTTTTTTTGCCCTTACAATTTCTCAGTTCTATCCATACTGACTCTACATCTCCTGATTCTCTGTCACCCCTCGCAAGGGACTGAATTTCATTCCTCACCAGCAGAGCCACCCCACCCCCTCTGCCCACCTGTCTGTCCTTTCGATAGGATGTATACCCTTGAATATTCATTTCCCAGCCCTGGTCCTCTTGCAGCCATGTCTCTGTTATTCCTACAACATCATACTTACCATCTTCCAACTGAGCCTCAAGCTCATCCACTTTATTTCTTATACTTCGTGCATTCATATATAATATTTTAATCCATTACTCCCCTCACTTCTCACACCGACCCCTACTGCACTTGGCCATACTCTCTGATCCCTTCCTGAGCTTCCTGCCCCTTTAATTCTGTTGTCCTTCGTAACTTTTCTTATTCTCTCTTTTCCTTTAACTACATCCTTATATTTCCAGTTCGTCTCCTCACCCCCCACTTCCCGTGTTTAGACGTGATGACCTTCGAGATACATAACTAATGTAATCATTTACGAAGTAGTTTATCATCCAGACCGACCACTGCTGTTGCAGCAAACCGATCTGAAAGCAGTTGTAAACACTCCCCTTCCAGGAAAAGATTATTGAATTCAAAAATCAAATTAACTGTCCTCCCTTAATCTCAGAATCTTAATTCATTTCGCCTATTCTTACTACTGATAATTATTTGAGAGTGATAGTCCACGTTGTAAAAGTATTGAGACGAAGGATTATTTTATCTGAAACGCACCAATTATGTGTCATGGAAAAAGAATGTACAACGTTCTCGTTTGAAGGTGTGAATAAACAAAATTAAACATAGTTGTTATTTTGTGATTCCACCGAGGGAGCGATTTTAATTGCACGATGACGAAATTGATACAAATGAAAACAATTTTGAAGTGTTTGTTCAGTGGACTGTCACTGATGTGACTGACCACGTGGGATGATTAATTGTCAGAGTGCCCGTTCCTCTCCTCCATAAGAACTTGCAAAGCAAACAACAGTAGATATCGGCAGTTGGACTATTTTTAACTGATCACCAATTCAAACAGAAAATGGGATATGCAGCAATTTACTATATGGCGAGTATTTACTATCCTGTACTAGCAGCGACTGGTATCCCTGGTAAGTAACTGGATTTGATTACTGCTGTACGTGCGTGGTGCCTCATCTGATGAGTGTTTGAAACGTATTTGGGTTTAAATATGTATTTTAATTTATTCTTTCATTTTTCTCTCGAAGTGTTACTCTATTCTGGTATCCGATCATTTGGTCAATATTAACAAGTGATTGAGTGTTAATATTGCTACAGTTCTAGCATTTTACCTTACTCCAACTTCCAGTGTCCCCATCAGGTATTGTTCTGAATCTGATTCTGCATCAAAATTGAGACTCCCACGATTACAAACATCAAAACAAAATCTTAAGCATCGTTACAGCTCTCTCTGCGAGACCCTGGCTTTTCGGCGTCGCGGGTTTTTTTTTAAACCTCTGATATGTATATTTTTTCTGTTTATTTGTCTTTGAAATTGCCACAATAACGTGCAAATCTTCTCCGTTTTAGAACATAGAACATTGAACAGCACAGCACAGACAGGTTCTTCGGCCAACAATGTTGTGCCGGCCCTTAAACGCTGCCTCCGATATAACCCGCCTCCACCTTAAATTCCTCCATATACCTGTTTTTCTGCGTCCTTCTTCCTTAGGCGGGTTTTAATTTAGATAAAATATGATTTATTGTATTTCTTACATCCATCTCACAACGTGAGAATGCCATTTTTTTCTATTGCGTCTCGGTCCCAATGTACAAATTCAACATTATTTGCCACCTGTAAATCAAAGAATCAATTTAGCTCTGCCATCGCTCCTCTCCAAAATGTTATCTCCGAAGAAGCAGCTTCCACGAGCGCATTTTATGGCCGCAATATATAAAACCTTCAACATTCTCAGCTATAATCATGGGTCTGTCTAGATCAGGGGGTCGATAAGCAGGCGATTGGAAAACCTGCTGTCAACTGCAAAGCTGCGGTTCAACTGTTACTCGGTTGCGTCGTTATCATCCAATCGTAGGACAGTGATGGAGCCTGTGCGAACAATATTTCCACTCTCGGAATCGAGGGCCGCCTGATCCCGCATACGATCAGATGTCTCAGGCTCACTCAATCCGATACAACACATTTATTTGCACCTATATCAAGTAAAAATTTCAGGGATTTTGCGCATGAACCTAACTCGTCTTTGGTTTCTTGCAGTTAATTTAGTGGCGATTGTGATCCTGTCTCTGGGAAACTGCGGACTCTCTAAATGCATCTCCCGTTACCTGGTGGGAATGGCAGCAGCTGATTTAATGTGTGTTATTATTGCTGTTGTACTCGGTCCTATAAATAATATTTATATGTATTCCCTTACTTTGCTCATTACACCGGTTTGCGCCGTGACGCTTGTCCTGAGGCTCGCAACCATGGACTGTTCTGTTTGGCTCACGGTGGCTTTCACGTTCGATCGCTGTGTTGCAATCTGTAGTCAAAAGCTGCGGGAACGATACTGCACCGAGAGGACAGCGACTATTGTGATCGTAATTGTCTGTTTAGGAAGTTGTGCGAAAAGTGTTCCATTCTACTTTGCGGTAGAACCTGACATTATCATTGACAACATACCCTGGCGATGCATTGCGACAGTGGAGTACCTAACTTTACCAACATGGAAAGCATTCCAGTTGTTTAACACCATCACTACACCTTTATTGCCGATCGGTTTGATTCTACTTTTTAATGCTTTAACAGTCAGTCATATTATCGCGGCAAACAGAGTTCGCCGGGGGCTGAGGAACATCAGAGAGAAAAAGAATGATCCAGAGGTGGAGAACCGGAGAAAGTCAATAATTTTATTGTTCGCTCTGTCAGCCAATTTCATATTGTTGTGGATCCCCTATATTGTATATACTATGAACTGGCAAATTCAGAATTACTCTTACACTGACAGATATTTGAACACCCCGACGTATATCCTGCAAAAGTTTGGGTTGATGTTGCAGTTTCTCTCCACCTGCACCAACACGTGTATCTACACTCTGACACAGAGGAAATTCAGGGAGCAATTGACGTATGGACTCAAACATCTGCTCAGATTAAGTGGTCGACTCTGTAGATAAAACGCATTTCCGATTGTAAAGTTTGTTGGGAGTTCAAATAAATGCTGATATCATTCAGATTTCCGGGAAGTTAACCATATTTTCATGTAGCCTGGTGAGAGAACGTTAATAACCTATCATTACCTGTTCGTTCAGCAAAATTAACTCAATTAACTTGGGCAGATGTGCCAACGAATGAAGACTCGCTAATGAGATCTTCACGTGAGCAGAGACTGCATTGAAAAATGCCAACCACCCACGTGATGCTGGTGTGATTTTTCTTCCATTGCTACAGTTCCATTACAATTCACAGATTAACGGTTTCTGACACACGAGTGGACTTTCTCGTTGAGAACCTGAGTAATATGTCGAGAACATGGAAAGCCCGTGACGGTTAAAGTGAGCCAGAATGATTGTAACATCCATTGCATTGGCGCTTTTCGAATGCCTTTCCGTTCTGGAAAAGCGTGGTCCTTTACATAAACGGAAGTTTAATAACGATACTATCGTCTGACCCATAAATGGACATGCTTAGCAGCTGACTTCGATGGGTTGTTATGCAGTTGCGGCGTGTAAATGCAAGCCGGCTTGTCTTCCTCTGAGGTTTGGTGCTTATACCCAATCTAGAACCATGGTAATTCTAAGATAAGAGCCGCTTCTCTTTGGAAGGATGTGCTGAAACTGGAGACGGTTTAAAGGCGGTTACTAAAATGGTTCTACGATTTGAATGGTTTATCAAGTAAAGAACATTTAATGGCTATCACTACAGCGTTATTCCCGATTGGTTTGATTATATTGGTGTAAATAATATTTGTAATGTTGTTTCGCTTCGGAAGCGCGCGGTGCTTTACGAAAACCTGTTTAAAATGTCTGGCAAACGAAACTCTCGTTTGACCTGTAAATGGACATGTTTAGCAGTCTGACTCCGTGGAGTTTTTATCAGAAATTAAGTTGGTGAGTGAAGCAGTTCTTCTCTGTACAATCAAGCATCGCTAAATAACGTTGTATTCTCGGGCGTAGGAGAAGTGACTGATCGCATCGAAGCTCTTGGTTCTACCAAATACACCGCACCGAAAACCAGATGCACAGAAAGTTCCTGACTTTCTTCAACTCCGATGTAGTCTGGTGTCTGAACCTCTGGTTTCTTCCTCCTGAAACCAATAATCAGCTCCTTGGGTAACGTTGTTATTGTGTTTATTTTAGTGTTGTTGTTTATTTCATCTCCCTGCTATGGTTGCAAGGACGAGGCTGAGGATGAACCCCAGCGCAGGACAGAGGCGCGGAGGCAGAGTTGTGAGGTGTTAGCACCGTGGCGAACGGGGAACCGATATCCAGCAGAGTCTTTACACGGAGACAGTGTTTACGTAGAGTATCCAGGAAATGATGCGGAGCTTAGAACTGGCAGTCCTGAGGAATCAGGAAACGAGGTTTACTCACACTAGAGTCGAACAACGAACTGGCAAAGCATGGCCGTGACGCCCGAGTTTTACCCTGTTTTCGCTAATGTGAACCATGTGTTCTGTAATTAGTGGAACTGAGAATGATTGGCAATCAGTCGACGGGATTAATGTCCAATTAAGGAGGTAATAGCAAGATGGGGAATTGCCAGACGGGTCCATGATAGTACCGAACCCCCTTCCCCCCTTCAGCGGGAGCCTCCAGGCGATCCTCCAGGCTTGTCCCGATGGTCCGGATGGAAGTCTTGGATGTGAGTGTAAACTGAAATTTACCAGACCAAATAACTACACCACAAACAAGTCTTTATTTAATCTTTCACCCGTTTATTTGTTCGAATTCAGCCGGCGAGAAAGGACTCGGAGCCGATCATCAGGAAGACTGAGTATCTCTCTCTCTCTCTCTCTCTCCCCGGCAGCTCGCAACGAGCTTTCTGTCTAACACTCAGAAACATGACAATTTATAGAACTGGCGAAACAAAGAACAGTCGGTTCCATGGACATTCCCACCAAATCAGTTACAGCAAAACTTAATTAATTAGATAAGAGTGTACATTAAATCACAGGTTTTACTTACAGACAAACTCTAGCTTTATCAGTAAAACTTCAATAGACAAAGGTGGGAACATAGATAAGTGACGTCACATCGTGGGGCATGATGTGGGCAACCTAGGGCTAAGGATAAAACCTTCAACCAGGTCAGTCCAATTTCTGGTGTAAGTTTGTCCAGCTGATCATTCACGGTACTATTGGCTGGTTCCACTATGCCGGCTGCTTTCGGAAGGCAGGTGCAGTGGAACTGCTGTTTTATAGCAAGTTCTTTACAGACTTCCGCATTTATTTTGGCTACAAAATGTGGCCCATTGACCGAGTTTATCATTTCTGGAAGTCCATAGCGAGGAATTATTTATTTTAGAAATATTTTCACAACAGTCATAGTGGTATTATTAGTTGTAGGAACAGCGTCAATTCATCTGCTAAATGCATCTACTGTCACTAAGCAATACTGATAACAATGTACTCTAGGAAATTCTATAAAACCAAGCTGTAAACAAGAAAAAGGCCCGCCAGACAAGGGGGTAGATCCGGAAACACAAGGCACTTTCTTCCCAGCATTCATCCTTTTACAAATTAAACATGCTTTGGCTCGCTCTTCAAGTCAAGTCAAGTCACTTTTATTGTCATTTCGACCATAACTGCTGGTACAGTACATAGTTAAAATGAGCAACGTTTTTCAGGACCATGGTGTTACATGACACAGTAGAAAAACTAGACTGAACTACGTAAAAAACAACACAGGGAAAGCTACACTAGACTACAGACCTACACAGGACTGCATAAAGTGCACAAAAACAGTGCAGGCATTACAATAAATAATAAACAGGACAATAGGGCAAGGTGTCAGTCCAGGCTTCGGGTATTGTGGAGCCCGATGGCTTGGAGGAAGAAACTGCTACATCGTCTGGTCGTGAGAGCCCGAATGCTTCGGAGCCTTTTCCCAGACGGCAGGAGGGAGAAGAGATTGTATGAGGGGTCCTTCATAATGTTGTTTCCTTTGCGGATGCAGCGTGTAGTGTAAATATCGGTGAATGCGGGTATAGAGACCCCGATGATCCTCTCAGCTGATCTCACTATCCGCTGCAGGGTCTTGAGATCCGAGATGGTGCAATTTCCGAACCAGGCAGTGATGCAGCTGCTCAGGATGCTCTCAATACAACCCCTGTAGAATGTGATGAGGACGGGGGTGGGAGACGGACTTTACTCAGCCTTCACAGAAAGTAGAGACGTTGCCGGGCTTCTTTGCTATGGAGCCGCTGTTGAGGGATCCGGTGAGATTCTCCGTCAGGTGAACACCAAGAAATTTGGTGCTCTTTACGATCTCTACCGAGGAGCCGTCGATGTTCAGTGGGGAGTGGTCGCTCTGTGCCCTCCTGAAGTCAATAACCATCTCTTTTGTTTTTGTTCACATTAAGGGACAGGTTGTTGGCTCTGCACCAGTCCGTTAGCCGCTGCACCTCCTCTCTGTAAGCTGACTCGTCGTTCTTGCTGTTGAGACCCACCACGGTGGTGTCATCGGCGAACTTGATGATGTGATTCGAGCTGTGAGTTGCAGCACAGTCGTGGGTCAGCAGGGTGAACAGCAGTGGACTGAGCACACAACCCTGGGGAGCCCCCGTGCTCAGTGTGATGGTGTTGGAGATGCTGTTCCCGATCCGGACTGACTGAGGTCTCCCAGTCAGGAAGTCTGGGATCCAGTTGCAGAGGGAAGTGGTCAGGCCCAGTAGGCTCAGCTTTCCAATCAGTTTCTGAGGGATGATTGTGTTGAATGCTGAACTGAAGTCTATGAACAGCATTTGAACGCATGTGTCTTTTTTGTCCAGGTGGGTTAGGGCCAGGTGGAGGGAGGTAGCAATGGCAGCATCTGTTGAGCGGTTGGGACGGTACGCAAACTGCAGGGGGTCCAGTGAGGGGGGCAGCAGGGTCTTGATATGCCTCATGACGAGCCTCTCGAAACACTTCATGATGATGGATGTGAGTGCAACGGGACGGTAGTCATTCAGGCAGGACAGTGAAGACTTCTTCGGCACGGGGACGATGGTGGCGGCCTTGAAGCACGTTGGAACGGTGGCGCTGCTCAGGGAGATGTTGAAGATGTCAGTGAGAACATCTGCTAGCTGGTCTGCAGGTGATGTTGTCCTGTAATTGGTGATGTCCTGGATGCCCTTCCACATGCGCCTCGTATCGCCGCTGTCCTGGAAGTGGCTGTGGATTAGCTGGGCGTGTGCACGCTTTGCAGCTGCTTTCTGGAAATCAGGGTGCCGGCAAGATTGTAATAATGTATTAACCATTCAACCATTCCCTCCTTGCCCAGGCGTGTACAATCATGTACATAATCTATCAAAATAGGTAAGAACACAGAGGGAACACAGGCCTGACCTGCAGAGGTCACCCATAAATTGTTCTGAGGTTCAAGGTGGCAAACCATGTGGGACAATAGTCTGCGCTCTCCTTCAGGGGCGTCCTCCTGAAACGTACGTATCTCCCCCATGTCTGGCATGCCCGTCCTTAGATTGTGTCTAATAGGAGCTTGCTGGGTTCCCGAGGTGTCTAAACGTGTGGGAATCGAGGCTGTCTGTTTAGCTGCTGCATCAGCCCTGGCATTGCCAATAGATATCTCAACAGACTCCCCAGTATGGGCTGCACATTCCATAATAGCCAAAACTCGAGGTAGCTGTAGAGTGCTGAGTAAGTTCTTTGCAAAGGTAGGTTAAAATGGGGTAGTCAAAACAAGTCAGGAATCCTTCAAAGCTCCGTAGTCTGTGCATAACGGGAGTCTGTGTAAAAATTCTCATTTAAATCTGTTGCTAGGATACAGGCACGAGTCAGAGTGAACAGCTCAGCCTTCTGGACGGACACAGCTGTTTCGAAAGAGGCTGACGTCACTGTCCGTCATTATCACATAGCCAGAACATCATTTCCTCGCTGGATTACCAGAGACCTTCCATCCTCATAAAACGTTGCCTCGGGCTTGAGGGGGTAATGCGGAAGGGGTGGGAGAGTCTATCCTTCGTTCACGGTGATCCAAACAGGGGGGCGAATTTGGTGCGGCCGACTTCATGGACCGAAATTATCCGGAGATGTGGTACAACGTCTTGGGTTCGGTCAATAATAAGAGTGTCTTACAAGATGTCCCGTCTTCACCTCTGACTCCTTCCAGCATCGGAGTTGGCCAAGTCTTGCCAGTCTCCCTTGGTGCTAGAGGACTGTTTCGTCAGGGTGTAGGCAAGAAACCCACGCTCTTTAGCTTGAACCCCGGGCAAACCCTAACGGTGGTATGGGGAAGCACCAATCGTGTCTGTCACCGAGGGAAACCTGGAACTTCGGCCAGTAATGCACTGCCCTCTTTTCCTTTAACCTCTCCAGTCATCTTTTGAGGCTTCCAGGGTGCGTACACAGGAATCACTGAGAGCTGTCCCTCCTCCGCTGCTCATGGATTAGGCAGCATTCGGTTGGACAATTGTCTCCGTGGAGCCATTAACTCTGGGGTTTCAGTGGATTCTCCCCTCCCTGTCTTGGAATAATCCTCGGTATTCCCTTTCTGGATCTGAGGATATAGACTGCCTCCCCTTCCCCGCTGCCGCTGTTTTACCCGAGCAGCCACCGTATCTGAGTACTGGGAGGATTGAGGTTCGGGAGCACTGGGTGCACTCGGCCCCTGGTAAGGTGGGGGGAGTACGGTGGGTGCCCACTCCTCATCACGGTCACCATCCTCAAACAGGATCGGTATCCCAGACATGGGTTCGGGATCCCTTGTTTCCCTGTCAGTTCGAACTTTAGACTGACGTTCCTGCCCTTCTCTCCTATCCAGGCCGGCCTTGGTTTGCTGACGTTGTTTTTCCTGCTCTCGCTTTCGACGCCCATTCACCCATTCACACTCCGCCTTTAGCGTCTCTCAACCTTCTACAGTACGTACCTCTCTCCCTTTGTCACACGCATCACCCCTCCAACTTGCTCATCATGTACTGTTCCACTTTGCATCTGCCTTATCCTTCCATTGCCCTTTCAACAATTTCCACTTCTTCTTCGATATCAAATTTACTGCTTGTTCTCAAGAGGTAATATCGCCGGCTCCCGCTCACTGGCCACATTTCCCCCCCCCCCCCAATCTTTTTATTCTGCGCTGCAGTCAACATTCACAAATCTTTTTCCTTGTCTGGAAAACTCTCACACACATTGTGTAGGGCTGCTCTCGGCCCACTCGTATCACTCGACTCCATTCCCTCTAAGTAATTTACCCGGCACGAAGCCTCCTGCTCAATTAAAAATCAGATAAATTTACCCAGCAGGCACCACCTGCTGAATTAATAAATTTACCCAGCACGTCTGCCTCCTGCCCAGTTAGTAAAATTTACCCAGTACCGCCTCCTGCTCAATTAATATATTTACCAGGATCCGACTCCTACTCAATTAATAACATTTGCCTACTTTCTACAAGTCTTCCGACAGATACTTTCCCGATCCTGTCAAGATATGCAAGCAGCCCTCGGCGAGGAACCGTGCCTCCAAAGGAACTACCGGAGAGCGACAAAAGGTGAAATACCCGTTGGGCGCCCGGTCGGTCTCCGCAGTCCCTGGAGTGGTCCGGCCGCTTACTCAGTCTGTCTGCTTCGCACCCTCTGTATTGGGATCCTGTTCGTGACGCCCAATGTTAAAGTTGAATCTGAATAAAACTCGGGAGACCAGTTTCCTCTCGACACCACAGTTTATTGGATTCTCTTGCAAGAGTTTGAGACCCAGTTATCAAAGGGAAGGCATGTCAGTGCTGCCAACCATCTGACAAGTGGACTCTCTCAGTCAGGTTACAGCAGTATATTCATACATAGTAAGTCCCATACATCACTGTTGCAAGCTGCTATTAGAACTGGTACGCCCACCAAGTCTGTTGGTGCAAAACTTAATGTCTTAGATAACAGAGTGCACTAACTCAAGGTTTGAATATAGATGGATATACAGTCCAGTCCTTATCAGCTATTCCCTTTGCAAGGTCCTGACTTCATTCCAGGCAGATGTTCATTGCTGTCCTTATCGATGAGTCCTTACTCAAACACGGGTACAATATACATTATCAAATTCTCAATGTCCCTCTGACAATTAAAAGGAAACCAGTATAAGCCGTTTACTTTCTTAACCGCTGAAGACAGAGTTTACTTTTGTTCAAAAATTCCTGTTCAGTCCCAATTATTCTTTTAGCTAGAGGTTACTTGGGTTCAAAATGATTTTTTATATTTCCGCATTTCCTCAGAATGGTTTATCCCCAGTGTGAATTTGCTGATGTCTCGAGAGCTGAGATGAACGACTGAATCCTTTCCCACATTCAGAGCAGGTGAACGGCCTCTCCCCAGTGTGAACAAGCTGATGTTCTTTCAGCTGAGCTGAATCGGTGAATCCCTTCCCACATTCTGAGCAGATGAATGGCTTCTCCCCAGTGTGAATTCGCTGGTGTCTCAAGAGCTGAGAAGAACGACTGAATCCTTTCCCACATTCAGAGCAGATGAATGGCCTCTCGCCAGTGTGAACTCGCTGATGTAACTTCAGTTGAGATGACTGAGCGAATCCCTTCCCACATTCAGAGCAGACGAACGGCTTCTCCCCAGTGTGGATTCGCCGATGCTCCTTCAGTTGAGATGACTGGGTGAATCCTTTCCCACATTCAGAGCATGTGAATGGTTTCTCCTCACTGTGATCTAACTGGTGCGTTAATAGACTAAAACGCCGAGTGAATCCTTTCCCACAGTCTGAGCAGGTGAACGGCCTCTCCACAGTGTGAACAAACTGATGTTCTTTCAGATGAACTGAATCGGTGAATCCCTTCCCACATTCTGAGCAGATGAATGGTTTTTCCCCAGTGTGAATTTGCTGGTGTCTCAGGAGTTGAGATGAACGAATGAATCCTTTCCCACATTCTGAGCAAGTGAATGGCTTCTCCCCGGTGTGGACTCTCTGATGTAACTTCAGTTGAGCTGACTGAGCAAATCCCTTCCCACATTCAGAGCATATGAATGGCTTCTCTCCAGTGTGGACTCTCTGATGTAACTTCAGTTGACATGACTGGGCGAATCGTTTCCCACATTCAGAGCACGTGAATGGCTTCTCTCCAGTGTGAACTCGCTGGTGTCTGTGTAGGTTGGACGAGTGAGTGAATCCCTTCCCACAGTCAGAGCAGGTAAATGGCCTCTCACTAGTGTGAACTCGCTGATGTAACTTCAGTTCAAATGACCGAACAAATCCTTTCCCACATTCTGAGCAGGTGAATGGCTTCTCCCCAGTGTGGACTCGCTGATGTGACTTCAGTTCAGAAGACTGAGCGAATCCTTTCCCACATTCAGAGCAGGTGAATGGCTTCTCCCCAGTGTGGACTCGCTGATGTCTCTGTAGGTTGGACGAGTGAGTGAATCCCTTCCCACAGTTTGAGCAGGTGAACGGCATCTCCCGAGTGTGAACTCGCTGATGTAACTTCAGTACAGATGACTGAACGAATCTTTTCCCACATTCTGAGCAGGTGAATGGCTTCTCCCCAGTGTGGACTCGCTGATGTGACTTCAGTTCAGATGACTGAGCAAATACCTTCCCACATTCAGAGCAGATAAATGGCTTCTCCCCAGTGTGAACTCGCTGGTGTCTGTGTAGGTTGGACGAGTGAGTGAATCCCTTCCCACAGGCTGAGCAGGTGAATGGCCTCTCCCCAGTGTGAACTCGCTGATGTACCTTCAGTTCAGATGACCGAGCAAATCCTTTCCCACATTCAGAGCAAGTGAACGGCTTCTCCCCAGTGTGGACTCGCTGATGTGACTTCAGTTGAGATGACTGGGTGAATCCCTTCTCACAGTCTGAGCTTGTGAATGGCATCTCCCTAGTGTGAACTAACTGATGTTGCAGCTGGTGATTTGACTGAGTGAATGCCTTCCCACAGTCTGAGCAGGTGAACGGCCTCTCCCCAGTGTGAACTCGTTGGTGTCTCTGTAGGTTGGACGAGTGAGTGAATCTCTTCCCACAATCTGAGCAGGTGAATGGCCTCTCCCCAGTGTGAACTCGCTGGTGTCTATGTAGTGTGGATGAGTGAGTGAATCTCTACCCACAGTCTGAGCAGGTGAATGGTCTCTTCGCGGTGTGAACTCGCTGGTGTCTATGTAGTGTGGACGAGTGAGTGAATCTCTTCCCACAGTCTGAGCAGATGAATGGCCTCTTCTCGGTGTGAACTCGCTGCTGTTCATTCAGTTGAGATGATTGAGTGAACCCGTTCCCCTATTCAGAGCAGGTGAATGGCTTCTCCCCGGTGTGAACTGATTGGTGTCACTGTGGTCTGGTTGAGCGTGTGAATGTCTTCCCACCATCCGAGCAGGTCAATGTCCTCTCACTGGTGAACTTTAGGATATACCTTCAGCATCGACAATGGAACGAATTGCTTCCCACAGTCAGAACAGGTGGAGCATCTCACTAAGGTGTGAACTTGCTGATGTATCTTCAGACTGGATGACTGAGTAGTTCCCCTCCCTCACACAGAGCAGGTGAATGGCCTCTCCCCACTGTGAACTCACTGGCGTGTCTGTGGGTAGGCTGTGAGTGAATCCCCTCCCACACTGAGAGAAGGAGAATGATATCTCACTGCGATCAATTCTCTGTCAATTCAGAAAGTCAGATGTTTGAATCCCTTGTACAATCAAAGCAGCTGAAGAACTGATCTCCAGTGAACAAATGCTGATGTGTTCTCAGCACCCCGGTTCCAGTGGATTTCACTGAGTTACAACAGAAAACTTCATTTCAGTGACAGAACACATTACCAGCTGGTATGTGATAATTCTTCATCTCCGTGGATCAACAACAGATGTGTTGGTGTCGCAAAGAAAATATTTGGTCACTCCTTAAATATCCAGAGTCAGCAAAACTGATGTGTTGTTGTGTTTGAGATTCCCGTGCACAAGTGTTCTGTCATTTCAAACCTGTAAAAATATTTGCAAAAGACATCAATGGGTGAAGGACAGTATTTCAGGAGAGATTATAGTCTGTGGTAAGAACATAAGAAATAGGAGCAGGAGTCGGCCATCTGGCTCGTCGAGTCTGCTCCACCATTTAATAAGATCATGGCTGATCTGGCAATGGACATCTCCACCTACCTGCCTTTTCCCCATAACCCTTAATTCCCCTACTATGCCAAAATCTATTCAACCTGGTCTTAAATATATTCACTGAGGTAGTCTCCACTCCTTCATTGAGCAGAGAAATCCACAGATTCACCACCCTCTGGGAAAAACAGTTCCTCCTCATTTCCATCCCAATTTCCCCCAAATCTTGAGGCGACGTCCTCTGGTTCTAGCCTCATCTACCAGTGGAAACAACTTTCCTACCTCTATTTTATCTATTCTTTTCATAATGTTACACGTTTCTATATGTTCTCCTCTGAATGAGAGCTCTGGCATCACAATTTTACCAATTTCAACTCAAGTTGGGGGTATTCATCTTGAGATATACCCCAGGCTACCGTGGGAAGTGAGGGAGGAAAATGCTGGACGTCTGGTAATGATCTTTGCACCATCAGTAGGGAGGGGAAAAGTACCAGAGGATGAGGAGACATTGTTCTCTTTTCAGGTAAGCCAGATAAGCCAGGAAATTACAGACCAGTGGTTCTTACCTCAGAGGAAGGCATGCTGCTGGAGAAGCTCCTGAGAGGCAGCATTTCTGAGCATTTGGAGAAGCATCATCTGATGTGGGATAGTCAGCGTGGCTCTGTCTAGGGCAGATCGTGCCTTATAAACCTGATTGATTTCTTTGAGGATTAACAAAACACACTGATGAAGGTAGAGCATTGGATGTAGTGTACGTGGCTTTCAGTAAGACTTTTGATAAGATTCCTCATGCAAGGCTCATTCAGAAAGTAATGACGCAAGGATCCAAGTAGACCTTGCTTCGTGGATCCAGAATTGGCTTGCGCACAGAAGCCAAAAGGTGATTGCAGATGGTTCGTATTCTGCATGGAGGACGGTGACCAGTGGTGTTCCGCAGGGATGTGTTCTGAGACTCCTTCTCTTTGTGATCTTTATAAATTATCTTGATGAGGAAGTAGAAGGGTGAGTCAGTAAGTTTGCTGATGACACAAAAGCTGAGGGTGTTGTGAATAGTCTGGACAGTTCTCCAGAGGTTGCAGCAGGACATCGATAGGATGCAGAACTGGCAGATGGAGTTCAGCCCAGACAAGTGTGCTGTGGTTTATTTCGGTACATCAGATTTGAAGACAGAATGCAATATTATGTTAGGACTCTTGGCAGTGTGGAGGATCAGTGAGATCCTGCGGTCCATGTCAATTCTACACTTAAAGCTGCAGCGTTGATTGACATTGTTGTTAAGAAGGCCTTCATCAACCATGGAACTGAGTTCACGAGTGGTGAGGTAATGTTGCAGCTATATAAAACCTGATTTATACCCCACTTAGAGTATTCTATTACCTCATTACAGGAAGGATGTGGATACTATAGAAAGAGTGCAGAGGAGATTTACAAGGATGTTGCATGGATTGGAGAACATGCCTTATGAGAATAGGTTGACGTCTCAAGATGGCGCTCATGGAGTAAACCACTTCTAGGCTTTGCTCCAAACCTTTTACGTCTTTTTAACCTACAAACACCCCTTAAAGGATCTTCTTATACTTATTCTAAAGGGGTCTAAACATACAGAATTTTTCTTTTTAACTATTTGAATTATTCTCAACTTGCTGAAATGTCTAGAGCAAAAGAATCGAAACAGACGAAAGAACCGATAACTTTAGAAACAATTGTGAAGCTTATAGAAGACAAATTTGAAGAACTGGAGAGAAAAATAACCGTAAAACTTTTTCGGTTTGATGAGCATTTGAAGCTGGTTGAAGAAAAGCTCCAGACACTTACACTGGAATCACAAAAACAACAAGCAAGTATTTTGGCTCTTGAAGAAGCCGCTCGCAAGAAAGATCGTATAATTGAAAAAATACAAGAAGAGCAAACTTCGACTTCTCAACAGATGGATCGTTATAAAGTTAAAATTACTGATTTGGAAAATCGCTCTCGAAGACAAAATCTTCGGTCAATTGGGATTCCGGAAAAATTTGAGAGCGGTGATCTTACCGTTTTCTTCTCTAAATTTCTAATGGATGTCTTGGGTCCAAAGGTACTGGACTCTCTCCCGGTAATCGATCGGGCATACCGTGTCTCCCGTTTTCGGTCTGATTCAAGTTTGAAACCACGACATGTAATTCTCCGGATCCATTACCCTCATACCAAAGAACGTTTGATTCGGGCCACTCGGAAAAAGGGTATGATCAGCTATCAAGAGTTTAAATTTCGCATTCTGAAAGATTATAGCCCTGAAGTCTTAAGGGCAAGAATGGCTTTTAGATCGGTTATGTCGAAATTTCACCAGAAAGGCTGCAAGCAAGTGCTGTTATTTCCAGCACACTTGAGAGTCACTCTTGAGGACGGAGCTTTTCGGCTGTTTAAATCTCCAGCGGATGCTCAAAGTTTCCTGGAACAATGACATTCTATCGGGCTGACTAATGTAATTCAGCCTATAGATTTGGATCTGTTACAGAATGATGTTTGTTTTTTTTTTGGGTATGGCTTACATGTATTTCTTATATACGGTTAAAGCTCTTTTTGCTGGGTTTATTTTGACTTTATTATTTTTCCATATTATTAATCTATTAGCGTTGAAAATAACTTATTAGGGTTTTTTTTCCTTTTTGCTTTTCTTTTTAAGCTGATATACGCTTTTTTATACTCTTAACATTTAAATATTAAGATTTTTAAAAAAATAAAATGTCGTTTCTTCTTCCCGACAGACTTTAGTGCGTGGAACGTCATATCTGTTTTGATGTGTTTGAAAGTTTTAAACTTTCATTTAAAATACCAATCCAGTATTAGTTATGGGTTTTATCGTTTTAATTCTTTTTTAACCCTTTTGTTTATATACATTTATAATACTAATTTTATATTTTAACTTTTGTTACACCAACCCTCTCTTATAATGTGGGTTGTTTGCATTTTTTTTTAAACTTTGTTGTGTCTGAGTTGCCGTCTTGAGACACGGGGGTAATTTTCGTATTAGATTGCTTGCTTGCCTCTTTTTGGCTTTTTTCCTGGGGTTTCGAGGGTGGAGGGAGGAGGATTTTTCTTTTTTCTTTTCTTTTTGCTTGCTTTCTGCTTAGTTTTATTTCATGGGCTTATATGAAACTACAAAAATGGTCGCAGTGCCGTGACTTCCGGTTTCTCTCTGAACTTACTTCCTTCTTCTGGGTTCATGAGCTCACTTCTTTTTCAAACTTATGTGTTAACTGTAATAAATATTGTCAATATGGATAGGACTATTAACTTTGTTTCTTGGAATACTAATGGTTTAAATCATCCGATCAAATGGAAAAAAACAGTCAAAGTATTCCATAGAATGAATGCTAATGTTATTTTTGTACAAGAGACTCATGTAAGGAAGGTGGATAGTCAACGGTTGTTTAGGTTTTGGAAGGACCAACTGTATCACTCAAATTCGCAAGCCAAAGAAAGAGGTGTTTCCATTTTTATACATTCATCAACTTGTTTTATACATCATGAAACAATTTCAGATCCGCAAGGTAGATTTTTGCTTATTACTGGTCTACTTTTTAATCAAAAAGTTGTTTTAATTCATGTTTATGCTCCAAATACTGATTGTCTTGAATTTTTTAAATGTTTATTTACATCCTTTCCTAATTTGAATCAATATAGATTGATAATGGGTGGGGATTTTAACTGTTGTTTAAACCCTTCGATGGATAGATCCAAGCCCACCCAAACTCTTCCGAATAAATCGGCTTCTCTCATTAACTCTTTTATGATTGATTCAGCTATTTGTGAAATTTGGTGTCTTTTACACCCTAATGACAAAGAGTTTTCATACTTTTCCCATGTTTACCATAATTACTCAAGAATTGATTACTTTTTCATTGATCACCATTTACTTACAGATGTTATGGATTGTAAATATGACTCTATTACCATATCTGATCATGCACCTTTGAAGTTATCTATTAAGATGACGGATTCATATATTAATACTAAAGGTTGGAGGTTTAATCCTGTTTTATTGCAGGATTCTGACTTTGTCAACTTTATTAAACAGCAAATTGATTTGTTTTTCTCAACAAATTCTGCAGCAGAGATCTCTAGTGGAACTTTGTGGGATTCTTTTAAGGCATATATTCGTGGACAGATTATTTCATATTCTGCTGGAGTTAGGAAAAGAACTAATTCTAAAATTTTAACACTAGTTGATAAAATCAAAGCAATTGACAAGATTTATTCAATGACCCCTAGCAAAGAACTTTATAAAGAAAGAGTGGAACTTCAAATGGAGCATAGCTTACTATTATGCTCCTCGATTGAAAGTCAGTTAATTAAATCAAAAGCTCAATTCTATATATATGGAGATAAGTCTGGTAAATTACTAGCTAACCAATTGAAAATTGCTTCGGATAAACGACAGATTACTAGGATTCGTAAACAAGATGGTACTTTGATGAGCGATCACAAAGAGAAAACTAAAGCCTTTCAAGATTTTTATAATCCCTTATATCAATCAGAATGTACTAAGGACTCTTCTATAATAAATGAATTTTTAAGGAAATTGAATATTCCAAAAGTAACTGTTGAGGATAGTGTATTTTTGGATACACCTATTACGGAGTCTGAAATAGAAAAGGGTATTTTTTCAATGAATTCGGGTAAAGCTTCTGGTCCAGATGGTTTTTCTACAGAATTTTTAAAATCTTTTTCTTCCATACTTTCTCCTTGGCTTTGTAAAATTTTTAAAGATGCATTAAGTATAGGCAAACTACCACAATCTTTTTATGAAGCTTCTATTTCTTTAATTCTTAAAAAAGATAAAGACCCTACTGAATGCGCATCCTATCGGCCTATATCCTTGTTGAATACGGATTTTAAGGTTTTTAGTAAAATTTGGGCTATTAGATTAGAAAATATATTACCTTGAATTATTTCTGAAGATCAGACTGGATTTATTAAAAATAGCTATTCATCTTTTAATATTAGAAAATTAATTAATATTATTTATACCTCTTCATCTAAAATACCAGAATGTGTCATTTCTTTAGATGCCGAAAAAGCATTTGATAGAGTCGAATGGCCAAATTTATTTAATACAATGCAACATTTTAATTTTAGTTCAAAATTTATATCATGGATTAAATTAATATACCATAAACCCTTAGCTTTGGTTTTTACCAATAATCAAAGATCCCCTTTTTTTCAGCTATTTCGTGGTACAAGGCAAGGTTGTCCTTTAAGTCCTTTATTATTTGACATTGCTTTAGAACCCTTGGCTATACCTATTCGTGAATCACCCAATATTTTCAGTATTACCCGTGGGGAGATGACGTATATGGTATCATTATATGCGGATGACTTGTTATTAAATATATATGACCCTGAAAGATCTATTCCTGCTATTTCTTCTTTGCTCGCTCAATTTAGTAACTTTTCTGGTTATAAATTGAATTTTAATAAGAGTGAACTATTTCCATTAAATATGCATGTTCCAATTTATAATCATGTACCATATAGAATTGTTACAGATTATTTTACTTATTTAGGTATTAAAATTACTAAAAAACATAAAGATTTATTTAAAATTAATTTTCTACCTTTAATTGATCAAATTAAGCAACTTGCTAATAGGTGGTCTCCTCTATGTTTGTCTTTGGTAGGCAGAGTTAATGCCATTAAGATGATGATACTACCTAAATTTTTATATTTATTTCAAGCATTACCAATTTTTATTCCTAAATCTTTTTTTGATATGGTTGACTCTAAAATATCTTCTTATTTGTGGCAGAACAAAAATCCTAGACTAGGCAAAAAATATTTACAGAAGCCTAAGAAGGAGGGCGGCTTGGCTCTACCAAACTTAAGATTTTACTATTGGGCAGTTAATATACGGTATTTAATATTCTGGATACCAGAATCGACTACAGCTGCTTGCCCACAATGGGTAAATTTGGAATGTAAATCTGTGCAAGATTTTTCACTGATCTCAATCTTAGGATCTTCACTTCCTTTTTCGTTATTCAAAATGAATGAACAGATAACTAATCCCATAGTCAAGTATCCATTATGAATTTGGTTTCAATTTCGTAAATTTCTTGGCTTGAATAAGTTTATGCTGTCATGTCCTAAAACATCTAACTACTTCTTTCGACCTTCATCTATAGATCAAGCTTTTCTTTTATGGAAAACAAAAGGTATAACATGTTTTCGTGATCTGTTTTTGGATGATAACATTATGTCCTTTGAACAGCTATCTAATAAATATAATTTACCTAAAACCCATTTTTTTTAGATATTTGCAAGTCAGAAATTTTCTGTATAATGAATTAAAGTCTTTTTCGAAAGAATGTCCATTGAACATTACAGAAAGAATTTTAGCCCTCAATCCTTGTCAAAAGGGTTTAGTAGCTATCATTTATAATATGATTATGAGTGTACAGCCAGATGTATCAAAAAAATTAAGAAGGAATGGCAAGAGGAATTGCATTGTCCTATATCTACTGAGCAATGGGAAAAAAATTTATCATTGGTAAATTCGTCCTCTATTTGTGCTAAACATGCCCTAATACAATTTAAGGTTGTACATAGAGCTCACATGTCTAAAGATAAACTTGCTCGATTTTATTCTTATGTTAATTCAACCTGTGACAGATGTCATTCTGATGTTGCTTCATTGACTCATATGTTTTGGTCTTGTCCTTGTTTACATAATTATTGGAAAGATATTTTTAATATTATTTCAGGAGTTTTAAATATCAATTTCCAACCGCATCCTTTTACTGCAATTTTTGGTTTACCAATGATAGATAATAATTGTCTATCCGCTTCATCTCAACGAATGATTGCATTTGTTACATTAATGGCTAGAAGATCTATTTTACTGAATTGGAAAGAAATTAACCCTCCAACTGTATTTCAGTGGTTTTCTCAAACTACTCCTTGTTTGAGTTTAGAAAAAATTAGAAGCGTGGTTTTTGATTCTTAAGTTAAATTTGAGGAAACTTGGAGACCATTTATTCAACATTTCCATATGAGTTAAATGGTCTGATCCTAAACCTTACTGTTATTATCCTTAATTATTTGGATGGAGGTTCGGAGTTATCGGCACTACTGTATGTACTTAACATTATGCAATTGCCCATGTTGGTTAGTTTTTTTTTAAGTTTTGTTTTAGTTTTTTTGGGTTTTTTTTTCTCTTTTTCGATTCTTTTACATTAATACTATGAGTTTGGGAGGCCTTATATCTGATTGTCTATTTAAACTATTAATTATGTACTCTCAAACATTTTGTATTCATATTTCACTTATGGTTTTCTTTAAATTAATAAGAAGATTTAAAAAGAAAGAAAGAGAATAGGTTGAGTGAACTTTAGAGTGACGGAGGATGAGAGGTGACCTGATAGATGTGTATAAGATGATGAGAGGCATTGATCGTGTGGACAGTCAGAGGCTGTATCCTGGGGCTGAATTGTGCCTTGTGCAGGAAGGCACAGAATCAACTGTACTTCCTTAGAAGGTTGGCATCATTCAATGTCTGCAGTGAGATGCTGAAGATGTTCTATAGGTCAGTTGTGGAGAGCGCCCTCTTCTTTGTGGTGGCGTGTTGGGGAGGCAGCACTAAGAAGAGGGACGCCTCACGTCTTAATAAGCTGGGAAGGAAGGCGGGCTCTGTCGTGGGCAAAGTACTGGAGAGTATAACATCGGTAGCTGAGCGAAGGGCGCTGAGTAGGCTACGGTCAATTATGAAAAACCCTGAACATCCTCTACATAGCACCATCCAGAGACAGAGAAGCAGTTTCAGCGACAGGTTGCTATCGATGCAATGCTCCTCAGACAGGATGAAGAGGTCAATACTCCCCAATGCCATTAGGCTTTACAATTCAACCGCCAGGAATAAGATATGTTAAAGTGCCGGGATTGATTGTATTTAATGTATTTAAGTAAACTACTTAAGAACATTTTAAAAGCTATTATTAATGCTTTTGGAGAGAGTGATTTAGATGCATATCATATTTTTACTGAGTTAAGTATTGTATGTAATTAGTTTTGCTACAACAAGTGTATGGGACATTGGAAAAAATGTTGAATTTCCCCATGGGAATGAATAAAGTATCTATCTATCTATCTATCTATCTAATTGGGAAACACAAGGGGAATGATGAGAGGCATCGATCGTGTGGACAGCCAGAGGCTTTTTCCTGGGGCTGAATTGGCAAAAACAAGGGGAATTGTGTTAAGGTGCCTGGAAGTAGGGTCGATGGGGATGTCAGAGGTAGGTTTCCCACACAGAGAGTAGCAGGTGTATGGAATACACAGCCAGCAATGACAGTACAGGCAGATACCATACAGTCTTTTGAGAGACTCAAATAATTTCATGGAGCTTAGAATACACAGAGTGCAATGCAGTTGGGAAATACGAGGCAGTTTCTAGAATAGGTTACATGGACGGCACAACACTGTGGGCCGAAGGGCCTGTATTATATTGTAGATTTCTATGTTTCCATATGCACTCATCTTCTAACAAGGCACGGATCAGACATTCTGACTGACCATCAAATTATCTGACTATATCCCTGTCTTTATGAGAATGGGCTGTTTCTGACTTCAATCAACCTGTGACTTGGCTCAATTTGTCTCTCTCCTTTGGGATTATTTCAAGTTCTGGTCATGTTCCACAATACTACAAAGGTCACTTGTTACTGCATGTACGATCCTGGAGATTTACTAATTACTTGGATCGCCCCCCCATCTGCTGATTGACAGTGATGAACCCATCGATGGCAATGCCAATGAATATATAGTGGAGGGCAGTGGGTATTCTCATTGGAGTGTGGCACCTTTGTGATCTGAAAGCCAGAAGTCACTTGTCATCGAGGCAAAGCTGTTTCAAATCGTTATTAACCCGGAGAGAACTAAATCTGATGGAAGGTTTTATTTCCATACAGCACTAAATGACATTTTCACTGTCTGGAAGGTAAACTCTTCAACCGAGCTTAACTGGGAACTATATTTTCGTTCAGATTCATAATCCTCGGATTTACATAGTGGAGCTCGGCAACGTTTGGGAGATACATCCGCTCGCACTTCCTTCGACTGTACGGAACAACACCGGCAATACCGCCCATGGCTGCCTCTTTACCCAGAAACCCTCACGAAGAGAAACCTCCCGGTGTTGTTGGGTTGGTTGTGGGCTGGGCTGAGAGTTTGGAAGGTGGTGGTGCATGTGTGAATGTGGTTTGGAACTTGTTGAGGGAAAGAGAGTGGGGAAGGAGCGGGAATTGCTGGGAGGGGGTTGCCTGAGTCTGGTAATGGCAAACAAGGTGAGAGGAGGGGCTGAGGGAAAGAGAGTGGAGAAGAAGCGGGATAGGGATTTGGGATCAGAGATAGGCAGCTGGGGAGAAATGGATCATTGTGAAGGGAGAAATAAAGGGAATAAGGAGATAGTGAGGGGATGGATGAATGAAAACTGAGACAAAGGGAATAAAAGAATAAGAAATGACAGTGGAGAGAGTTCTGAAAGTGAGGAAGATGAACAAGTTCAGAGAGGAGGTGTTGTCATAATTAGGTTTAATCAGGAGGTGCAAGAACACATGAAGAAAATTAACCCGTTTGTGCTAACAACAACTCTGGCAAATAAGATAGGGGAAATAGTATTTGCAAAAGTCCTTAATGATGGCAATCTATTGGTAAGATGTGCGAATGAGGAACAACTTGAGAAAGCACTCAAGCTAAAAGAGATAGGAAAATGCAAGGTGGAATATACTGGGAGGGTGGGAGCATGAAATGGTGGTTGTAAAGGAGTGATCACGGGTGTACCAATGAGTATAAACATGGAGGAGTTGAAGAGGAATATCAAAGGGGGGAAAGTAATTAATGTTCTAAGACTGAAAACAACAAAAGAGGGAATGAAAAAGGAAAGTGAAACGGTATTGATTGAATTTGAAGAAGAAAGAGTGCCAAGGAGTTTTCCTGGGTTTCATGAGTTACCCAGTAAGGGTGTATGTGCCAAAGCCATTGAGGTCTATAATTGCCAAAGGTTTGGACACATAGCTAAAAACTGTAAAAGGCAGAGGAGATGTGCTAGATGTGGGGATGATCATGAATATGGAAAGTGCAGAACAGGAGTGCAACCAAAATGCTGTAATTGTGGAGGAGCTCATAATGTGGCGTATAGTGGGTGTGAGGTTATGAGACGGGAGAATAAAATTCAAGAAATAAGAGTGAAAAGAAAGATCACATGCAGAAGCTGTAAGAATGTCAAGAGAACAGAGTAATGCCCCTAATGATCAGAGAGCAATAGGGATGCAAGAGATGCAGCGAAGAGTAAATGACAGGATTTATGTGGAAAATAAAGCTGTAGTAACATTCATTGCAGGAGTCATTATTAGTACGGCAGAGGTAAAGTCAAAAAGTGACAAAATTCAGCTGGTGGTCAAAGCAGCAGTAAACCATTTAGGGTTAGTAGGACTGACATGGGAAGACATGAGGGAGAACCTCACTAGTCAGTCAAGCCAAGAAGTGTCATAGGTTGGTTAGTACTCATTATGGTGATTCTTTTGCAATGGAATGCAAGGAGTTTACTGGCCAATGGCCAGGAATTGAAGGAATTTATTAAGGAAATGGTTGTAAAACCGGATGTAGTGTGTATTCAGGAAACTTGGTTGAAACCAGTTTTAGACTTTGTGGTACATGGGTATACAATGATAAGGAAAGATAGAAATCTAGGGGGAGGAGGAGGTTGTGCTATGTTAATCAAGCAAAGTACACCGTATAGAGTACTGGAAAAAGGAGTCGATCAGGAATACATAGTGGAGGAAATATGGGAGAGAGGGGAGGGAGTGGTTATAATTAACTACTACAATCCATGTAAAAGGTTGGATTTGGACAGCCTACTAAGGATACAAGGACAAAATAGACACAAACTAGTGTGGTGTTCAGATTTCAAAGCTCACAGCACAATATGGGGGGGATCTGATTACAGATTCAAATGGAACGGTAATTGAAGATTTGATGGAAGAAAGGGAATTGGTATGTATGAGTGATGGTAGAGGAACAAGGATAAACATAACAACAGGAACTGAGTCGGTATTAGATATTACATTAGTGTCTAATGTCTTGGCTGCCATCAGTAACTGGGGAGTTTGGACTGCTTCAACAGTAGGCAGTGATCACTACCCAGTTTTATGTTCAGTGGGTGAAAGAGTTGAAATAAGACCAGGTGGGGGAGTCCCAAAGTGGGTGTTTGGAAAAGCAGATTGGGGTAAGTTCCAGAAGTTAAGTGAAGAAGCATTGACAAAGATTGACATTTCTGAAGATACAGATGAATTAAACAGTCAGGTGACTTCAGCAATTATTATGGCAGCAGAAGGATCTATACCCAGGAGTAAAAATAGGATGAATAGAAAAATAGTGCCATGGTGGTCAGAGGAATGTTGTCAGGCTGTAAAAACCAGAAATAGAGCACTCAGACTAGTTAAAAGAACCCATAATATGCAGCATTTGATTCAATATAAGAAGGCACAGGCAGTAGTGAGAAGAACTATACGTCAAGCTAAAAGGGCAAGTTGGAGGAGTTTTTGCAACAAAATAGGAAGAACAACGCCTGTGGGAGAGGTATGGGAAATGATTAAGAGGATGCGGGGAGATAGAAAGGATTGGGAGTATCCAGTAATGCTGTCTGAGGAGGAAACAGCAGTTTCCAGCAGGGAAAAGGCTGAGATCATGGCCAAGTCATTTGTAAAGATATATAGTTCAGAAAATTTGTCTGAAGAAGGGAGAAGGAGAAGGGAAAGAACAATGAGTCAATACCCAGGTGTGTTAAACAGGAGGGAAGAAACATATGATATAATTGATGATCCATTTACTTTGGCAGAAATGGTGAGAGCAATAAAGAGATCGAGACCAGGGAAAGATCTAATATGCTACTTTATGCTAAAAAATCTAGAAGGAGCGCTCTTGAAGTTACTGCATTTTTACAACAGTGTGAGAGGAGGGAAGATTACCAAGTGCATGGAAAGAAGCAGTAGTAATTCCAATAAGGAAACCTGGCAAGGATCCGTCAAAACCCACTAGTTACAGGCAAATAACACTAACATCAAATATATGTAAGGTAATGGAAAGGATGATAACTGAAAGGTTATCATATGATCTTGAGAAGAGAGGAATGCTGGCAAGTTATCAGAGAGGTTTTAGGAAGGGAAGGAATTCCATGGACTCAGTGATGAGGTTAGAGACTGAAATAAGAAAGGCCCAGGCAAATAAAGAAGCAGTAGCCTATGAAAATTGAAAAAGCCTATGATATGATGTGGAAGGAAGGATTATTAATTAAACTGCACAAGATGGGGGTTGGGGGGAGAGTTTTTAATTGGATTAAAGATTTTTTGTTTGGTAGACAAATTCAAGTTCGGATTGGATCAGAATTATCAAAACAGTACATAGTGGGAAATGGCACACCTCAGGGTAGTGTGATTAGCCCCTTACTTTTCATCATTATTATCAATGATGTCTTCACAAAGGTACCAGTGGATATAGGTAGGTCACTGTTTGCGGATGATGGGGCCTTGTGGAAAAGAGGCAGGAACACGGAGCATATAATCACGAAACTACAAGGAGCAATTGATGAAGTGGTAGAGTGGGGTTATGATTGGGGATGTAGATTTTCAGTGGAAAAAACTCAAACTGTATTTTTCACTAGGAAAAGAATAGAAGTAGGGAAGAAGTTAAGGATGTATGGGATTGATTTAGAAAGGGTTGGATCATTTAAATTGCAGGGAGTTATATTTGATTCACGATTAACATGGGCAGACCATATCAGGAAAGTTGAGGAGAAATGTAAAAAAGTAATAAACGTGATGAGATGTTTGACTGGTAGGGAATGGGAGCAAGTTGTTCAGCATTAAAGAGAATGTATGTGGCTTTAGTAAGATCTGTGTTGGATTATGGAAGTGTAGTATATGGATCAGCAGCTAGGTCTCTTATAAGGAAACGATGTGATTCAGGCTCAGGTTTTGAGAGTGTGCAGTGGGGCTTTTAAAACATCACCAGTATCAGCCCTGCAGGTAGAAATGGGAACAATGCCTTTGGAATTAAGAAGGATGCAATTGATGACAAACTATTGGGTTAATTTGCAGGGACACGATGATTCCCACCCTGCTAAAGAAGTGTTGCAGGACTCCTGGGAAAATGGAAGGTTTCAGAGGGAAAACTTTAGTCGGGTAAGGAATGATATTGCTAGATCATGTGGAGTGTTTGATCTAAGGATAAGTCCTTCAGTAGTTTATCTGGTTGTAGCTCCATGGAAGCTGGTATGGCCTGACGTAGACTGGCATTTGTTAGAGGTAAAAAGGAAAGGAAAGTATAAAACTGATTTGGTAAGTGCATTTAACTGTTATGTGATGGAAATGTATAGTGATTATACTCAGGTCTATACAGATGGTGCTAAGGAACCTGAGACAGGAGTGACAAGGTTTGGGGTGGCAATACCAGCAAAAGCAATTGCAATCAGCAGAAGAACATCTGATAAGTTAGCGGTGTGTACAGTGGAGATGATGGCAGTGTTGGTTGTGTTGCGTTGGGTGGAGAAAACTAAACTAGTCAAAGCGTTGATATGCTCAGATTCATCTTCAGTACTAGCAAGTTTAAGGTCTTCTCACTCAAACAGCTGGCAAGATGTACTTCATGAAGTCCTTCAGTCAGTCACAAGAGTTGCAAATCAGGGAGGTCAGGTTAAATTTCTATGGGTTCCAGCTCATGTAGGGGTGAAGGGCAATGAAAGGGTGGATGAGTTGGCAAAGAGGGCAATAAAGAAAGAAAATATAGAAATGCACATTAGTATTAGTAAAGCAGAGGTTAAGTGTGTAATCTGGGAAAAAAATTAACCAAATGTGGCAAGAAAGATGGGACAGGGAGGGGAAAGGGAGGCATTTATATCAAATACAAAAAAGTGTTGCAGTTACAAGGGTAGGAAGTAGATACAGAATAGAGGAAATTGTGTGGACTAGGTTAAGGCTGGGGCACTGTGCACTAAACCAAACACTGAAATTGATAGGGAAACACCAGACAGGACCGTGTGAGGAATGTCAGGAAGAGGAGTCAGTAGAGCATGTAGTTCTGAGTTGCAGGAAGTATGGGATACAGAGAGAGATGATGAGAATTAATCTAAGGGAACTGGAGGTGCAGGAATTCACATTAAAAGGGTTGCTGGGCATGGGTGAGAGAACACAGGTCAGGGTATTTTTAGCTTTCTTAAGGGGTACAGGGTTTTTTTATAGGATATGATGGATACACAGAAATAGGGTACTAGGATGGGGAGGATAAAGTGTAGGTTATGTGTATGTGTCCGATTGGATGAAGGGATTTAGAATGTGAGTCCATCGCATACTCCGGAGCAGAAGGTGACGGTAATGCACCATTAAGCTGGGTGCCAACCGCTGTAAAACAAGAGAGGGAGGGGGAGAGAGAGGGGGAGGGGAGAGGGAGAGGGAGAGGGAGAGACCTCCCTGGCCGCATCGAAAGGCCCAAGAATGCGCATGCGCCGGTAAGCATGCTTTGGGGCCGGGTACGGATCATGGGGCTGAGAGAGAGGGGGAGGACCAGGACCGCCGTGGGGTGCAGCACCAGTGTTGCTGGAAATCACAGTAATTGTCCTTCGGTCGCGTTTCAGACGCCGGTGAATTAGAACCCGCCCCGAACCCGCTCTTACCTTTGTCCGGTCGTTTTCGGCCTCCGGGCTACTCAGCGCATGCGCGATACTCGGGATTGGTGCCCCGACCACGCATGCGCAATAGTTTATCAGGCGAGAATCTGCAGATACGGAAACCCAAAGCAACACAGACAAGATGCTGGAGGAACTCAGGGGGGCAGGCGGCGACTATGGAGAGGAGTGAACAGTCGGCGTTTCAGACCGAGACCCTTCTTCAGGACTGGAAAGGAAGGGAGGGAGTCAGATTGTGGGGCGACATGAGGTGATAGGTGAAAACGGGAAAGGGGGAGGCGTAAAGTCAAGAGCGGTGACGTCGGTGAAAGCGATATAGGGCTGGAGAATAATAATAATAATAATAATAATAATAATAATAATAATAATAATAATAATAATAATAATAATAATAATAATAATAATAATAATAAATACTTTATTGATCCCAAGTGGGAAATTCTTTCGTTACAGCAGCAATATTTAAAATCACACTTAGCAGTGTGAAGACTTTACTAAAAATAGAGAATAATAACATACACAGTAATACTGTACCAATGTGCAATAATAATGTATGAAACAATATTGCAGAGACTATTGAACTATGATCTGTCGCAGAAAGATGTATTGAATTGACTTTATTTTTTACATCCTTCCCATACATGTGGAGTAAAACTGTTTACGTTATGCCTCCGTCTAAATGTGCAATGTGCAATCGTAGTATTTCATAGTAATTTATAATAAACAGAACAGTCAAGGTAACATAGAAATGCACTCAAATCAGCGTGAGTTAAGCAGTCTGATTCCTGGTGGAAGAAGCTGTCCCGGAGCCTGTTGATCCTGGCTTTTCTGCTGCGGTAGCGTTGCCCCGATGGTAGCTGCTGGAAAAGATCATGATTACCGTGACTCGGGTGCCCCATGATCCTGCGGACCCTTTTTACACACCTGTCTCTAAAAATTTCCTGAATCATGGGAAGTTCACAGCTACAGATGCACAGGGCTGTCCGCACCACTCTCTGCAGAATCCTTCGATTAAAGTAGGTAAAGATCCCATACCAGGCAGTGATGCAGCCACTCAGGATGCTCTCAGTTGTGGCCCTGTAGAAAGTCCTTAGGATCTCGGGGGCCCATACCAAACTTCCTCAACGGTCTGAGGTGAAAGAGGCGCTGTTGTGCCATTTTCACCGCACAGCTTGTGTGTACAGACCACGTGAGGTCCTCAGTGCTGAGGATCCCGAGGAACGTAAAGCTGTTTACCCTCTCAAACCCAGATCCATTGTTGTCACTAGGGGTTAGCCCGTCTCCATTCCTCCTGTAATCCACAACCAGCTCCCTTGATTTTCCGACATTGAAGGAGAGGTTGTTTTCTCGACACCATTGTGTCAGAGAGATGACTTCTTCCTTGCAGGCCACCTCATTATTGTTTGAGATTGGGCCAATCAATGTGGTGCTGTCGGCAAATTTAATGAAGAGATTGGAGCTGTGGGTGGCCGGTTAGCAGATGGACTGTTGTATGTGGTTATTACATCTGATAGGAAAGAGCTTCTGTAACGGTCCTTGTGACAGCGGTGCTGAGTGAGTCTGTTCGAAAGGGTGCTCCGCTGCCTGTGCAGTCGCTCATGGTGAGGATGTGCCCGATTGTCCCTAATGGGTGTCCATTTGTTCAGTGACACCACTCCTCTCCACCACTCACTCGAAAGAGCCCCGGTTGTGGCCAAGGACCGTTCCAACCTTTCTGATGAGTTTATTTTGCATCGATGCTGCTCCCCCAACGTAAAGCCGCAATCCTGCCTCACACATTCATGCATCTCGGCTTACTTAGAAAATGGAGCCGGCTCATTCCCTTCTTGTAAACAACATTACTGTTGGTTTTCCAGTCGTGTCTATTGCCGAGGTGAACCCCCAAGTATTTGTATTCCTCCACCTCCGAACGTCTTCTCCCAGAACGTATACAGGACTAGTCATGACCTCTTCTTCCTAAATCAATCACCATTTCCCTGGTTTCGGCGACATTCAGGAGCAGGTGATTCCTCCCTCACTATTCCACAATCCTGTCCACCAGTCCTCTGTACCCCGACTCCTGCACATCTCTGATGCACCCAACTACCGCAGAGTCATCAGAGAACTTCTGCAAGTGGCCAGACTCAGAGTTGTACTGGAAGTCTGAGGTGCACAGTGTGAACAGAAACGGAGACAGGACAGTCCCTTGTGGGGCTCCAGTGACACTCCCCTCGGCCTCAGGCAGAGAACCACCCAGCGGTACAAACTGTGCTCTATCAGTCAGGAAGGCAGTGATCCAGGAGAGAGTGGATTTGTCTACACCCATTCTTTGCAATTTCTTGCTCAGATGACGTGGCTAGATTGAACTGAAGGCACTAGAGAAATAAAAACAACTGTGATTCTCAGAATGCCACCACCGTCGCCCAGGTCGGAGTGATCTCGCTGCGATAGGTAGGTGATAGTGGAACACCCAGGTCGGAGTGAGCTCGCTGCGATAGGTAGATGATAGTGGAACACCCAGGTTGGAGTGAGCTCGCTGCGATAAGTAGATGATAGTGGAACACCCAGGTCGGAGTGAGCTCGCTGCGATAGGTAGATGATAGTGGAACACCCAGGTCGGAGTGAGCTCGCTGCGATAGGTAGATGATAGTGGAACACCCAGGTCGGAGTGAGCTCGCTGCGATAGGTAGATGATAGTGGAACACCCAGGTCGGAGTGAGCTCGCTGCGATAGGTAGATGATAGTGGAACACCCAGGTCGGAGTGAGCTCGCTGCGATAGGTAGATGATAGTGGAACACCCAGGTCGGAGTGAGCTCGCTGCGATAGGTAGATGATAGTGGAACACGCAGGTCGGAGTGAGCTCGCTGCGATAAGTAGATGATAGTGGAACACGCAGGTCGGAGTGAGCTCGCTGCGATAGGTAGATGATAGTGGAACACCCAGGTCGGAGTGAGCTCGCTGCGATAGGTAGATGATAGTGGAACACGCAGGTCGGAGTGAGCTCGCTGCGATAAGTAGATGATAGTGGAACACGCAGGTCGGAGTGAGCTCGCTGCGATAGGTAGATGATAGTGGAACACCCAGGTCGGAGTGAGCGCGCTGCGATAGGTAGATGATAGTGGAACACCCAGGTCGGAGTGAGCTCGCTGCGATAGGTAGATGATAGTGGAACACCCAGGTCGGAGTGAGCTCGCTGCGATAGGTAGATGATAGTGGAACACCCAGGTCGGAGTGAGCTCGCTGCGATAGGTAGATGATAGTGGAACACCCAGGTCGGAGAGAGCTCGCTGCGATAGGTAGATGATAGTGGAACACGCAGGTCGGAGTGAGCTCGCTGCAATAGGTAGATGATAGTGGAACACCCAGGTCGGAGTGAGCTCGCTGCGATCAGTAGATGATAGCGGAACACCCAGGTCGGAGTGAGCTCGCTGCGATAGGTAGATGATAGTGGAACACCCAGGTCGGAGTGAGCTCGCTGCGATCAGTAGATGATAGTGGAACACCCAGGTCGGAGTGAGCTCGCTGCGATCAGTAGATGATAGTGGAACACCCAGGTCGGAGTGAGCTCGCTGCGATAGGTAGATGATAGTGGAACACCCAGGTCGGAGTGAGCTCGCTGCGATAGGTAGATGATAGTGGAACACCCAGGTCGGAGTGAGCTCGCTGCGATCAGTAGATGATAGTGGAACACCCAGGTCGGAGTGAGCTCGCTGCGATAGGTAGATGATAGTGGAACATCCAGGTCGGAGTGAGCTCGCTGCGATAGGTAGATGATAGTGGAACACCCAGTTCGGAGTGAGCTCGCTGCGATAGGTAGATGATAGTGGAACACCCAGGTCGGAGTGAGCTCGCTGCGATAGGTAGATGATAGTGGAACACCCAGGTCGGAGTGAGCTCGCTGCGATAAGTAGATGATAGTGGAACACCCAGGTCGGAGTGAGCTCGCTGCAATAGGTAGATGATAGTGGAACACGCAGGTCGGAGTGAGCTCGCTGCGATAAGTAGATGATAGTGGAACACGCAGGTCGGAGTGAGCTCGCTGCGATAGGTAGATGATAGTGGAACATCCAGGTCGGAGTGAGCTCGCTGCGATAGGTAGATGATAGTGGAACATCCAGGTCGGAGTGAGCTCGCTGCGATAGGTAGATGATAGTGGAACACCCAGGTCGGAGTGAGCTCGCTGCGATAGGTAGATGATAGTGGAACACGCAGGTCGGAGTGAGCTCGCTGCGATAGGTAGATGATAGTGGAACACCCAGGTCGGAGTGAGCTCGCTGCGATAGGTAGATGATAGTGGAACACCCAGGTCGGAGTGAGCTCGCTGCAATAGGTAGATGATAGTGGAACACCCAGGTCGGAGTGAGCTCGCTGCGATAGGTAGATGATAGTGGAACACCCAGGTCGGAGTGAGCTCGCTGCGATAGGTAGATGATAGTGGAACACGCAGGTCGGAGTGAGCTCGCTGCGATAAGTAGATGATAGTGGAACACGCAGGTCGGAGTGAGCTCGCTGCGATAGGTAGATGATAGTGGAACACCCAGGTCGGAGTGAGCTCGCTGCGATAGATAGATGATAGTGGAACACCCAGGTCGGAGTGAGCTCGCTGCGATAGGTAGATGATAGTGGAACATCCAGGTCGGAGTGAGCTCGCTGCGATAGGTAGATGATAGTGGAACATCCAGGTCGGAGTGAGCTCGCTGCGATAGATAGATGATAGTGGAACACCCAGGTCGGAGTGAGCTCGCTGCGATAGGTAGATGATAGTGGAACATCCAGGTCGGAGTGAGCTCGCTGCGATAGGTAGATGATAGTGGAACATCCAGGTCGGAGTGAGCTCGCTGCGATAGGTAGATGATAGTGGAACACCCAGGTCGGAGTGAGCTCGCTGCGATAGGTAGATGATAGTGGAACACCCAGGTCGGAGTGAGCTCGCTGCGATAGGTAGATGATAGTGGAACACCCAGGTCGGAGTGAGCTCGCTGCAAAAGGTAGATGATAGTGGAACACCCAGGTCGGAGTGAGCTCGCTGCGATAGGTAGATGATAGTGGAACACCCAGGTCGGAGTGAGCTCGCTGCGATAGGTAGATGATAGTGGAACACCCAGGTCGGAGTGAGCTCGCTGCGATAGGTAGATGATAGTGGAACACCCAGGTCGGAGTGAGCTCGCTGCGATAGGTAGATGATAGTGGAACACCCAGGTCGGAGTGAGCTCGCTGCGATAGGTAGATGATAGTGGAACACCCAGGTCGAAGTGAGCTCGCTGCGATAGGTAGATGATAGTGGAACACCCAGGTCGGAGTGAGCTCGCTGCGATAGGTAGATGATAGTGGAACACCCAGGTCGGAGTGAGCTCGCTGCGATAGGTAGATGATAGTGGAACACCCAGGTCGGAGTGAGCTCGCTGCGATAGGTAGATGATAGTGGAACACCCAGGTCGGAGTGAGCTCGCTGCGATAAGTAGATGATAGTGGAACACCCAGGTCGGAGTGAGCTCGCTGCGATAGGTAGATGGTAGTGGAACACCCAGGTCGGAGTGAGCTCGCTGCGATAGGTAGATGATAGTGGAACACCCAGGTCGGAGTGAGCTCGCTGCAATAGGTAGATGATAGTGGAACACCCAGGTCGGAGTGAGCTCGCTGCGATAGGTAGATGATAGTGGAACACCCAGGTCGGAGTGAGCTCGCTGCGATAGGTAGATGATAGTGGAACACCCAGGTCGGAGTGAGCTCGCTGCGATAAGTAGATGATAGTGGAACACCCAGGTCGGAGTGAGCTCGCTGCAATAGGTAGATGATAGTGGAACACCCAGGTCGGAGTGAGCTCGCTGCGATAGGTAGATGATAGTGGAACACCCAGGTCGGAGTGAGCTCGCTGCGATAGGTAGATGATAGTGGAACACCCAGGTCGGAGTGAGCTCGCTGCAATAGGTAGATGATAGTGGAACACCCAGGTCGGAGTGAGCTCGCTGCGATAGGTAGATGATAGTGGAACACCCAGGTCGGAGTGAGCTCGCTGCCATAGGTAGATGATAGTGGAACACCCAGGTTGGAGTGAGCTCGCTGCGATAGGTAGATGATAGTGGAACACCCAGGTCGGAGTGAGCTCGCTGCGATAGGTAGATGATAGTGGAACACCCAGGTCGGAGTGAGCTCGCTGCAATAGGTAGATGATAGTGGAACACCCAGGTCGGAGTGAGCTCGCTGCGATAGGTAGATGATAGTGGAACACCCAGGTCGGAGAGAGCTCGCTGCGATAGGTAGATGATAGTGGAACACCCAGGTCGGAGTGAGCTCGCTGCGATAGGTAGATGATAGTGGAACACCCAGGTCGGAGTGAGCTCGCTGCGATAGGTAGATGATAGTGGAACACCCAGGTCGGAGTGAGCTCGCTGCGATAGGTAGATGACAGTGGAACACCCAGGTCGGAGTGAGCACGCTGCAATAGGTAGATGATAGTGGAACACCCTGGTCGGAGTGAGCTCGCTGCGATAGGTAGATGATAGTGGAACACCCAGGTCGGAGTGAGCTCGCTGCGATAGGTAGATGATAGTGGAACACCCAGGTCGGAGTGAGCTCGCTGCGATAGGTAGATGATAGTGGAACACCCAGGTCGGAGTGAGCTCGCTGCGATAGGTAGATGATAGTGGAACACCCAGGTCAGAGTGAGCTCGCTGCGATAGGTAGATGATAGTGGAACACCCAGGTCGGAGTGAGCTCGCTGCGATAAGTAGATGACAGTGGAACACCCAGGTCGGAGTGAGCTCGCTGCGATAGGTAGATGATAGTGGAACACCCAGGTTGGAGTGAGCTCGCTGCGATAGGTAGATGATAGTGGAACACCCAGGTCGGAGTGAGCTCGCTGCGATAGGTAGATGATAGTGGAACACCCAGGTCGGAGTGAGCTCGCTGCGATAGGTAGATGATAGTGGAACACCCAGGTCGGAGTGAGCTCGCTGCGATAGGTAGATGGTAGTGGAACACCCAGGTCGGAGTGAGCTCGCTGCGATAGGTAGATGATAGTGGAACACCCAGGTCGGAGTGAGCTCGCTGCGATAGGTAGATGATAGTGGAACACCCAGGTCGGAGTGAGCTCGCTGCGATAGGTAGATGATAGTGGAACACCCAGGTCGGAGTGAGCTCGCTGCGATAGGTAGATGGTAGTGGAACACCCAGGTCGGAGTGAGCTCGCTGCGATAGGTAGATGATAGTGGAACACCCAGGTCGGAGTGAGCTCGCTGCGATAGGTAGATGACAGTGGAACACCCAGGTCGGAGTGAGCTCGCTGTAATAGGTAGATGATAGTGGAACACCCAGGTCGGAGTGAGCTCGCTGCGATAGGTAGATGATAGTGGAACACCCAGGTCGGAGTGAGCTCGCTGCGATAGGTAGATGATAGTGGAACACCCAGGTCGGAGTGAGCTCGCTGCGATAGGTAGATGACAGTGGAACACCCAGGTCGGAGTGAGCTCGCTGCGATAGGTAGATGACAGTGGAACACCCAGGTCGGAGTGAGCTCGCTGCGATAGGTAGATGACAGTGGAACACCCAGGTCGGAGTGAGCTCGCTGTAATAGGTAGATGATAGTGGAACACCCAGGTCGGAGTGAGCTCGCTGCGATAGGTAGATGATAGTGGAACACCCAGGTCGGAGTGAGCTCGCTGCGATAGGTAGATGATAGTGGAACACCCAGGTCGGAGTGAGCTCGCTGCGATAGGTAGATGATAGTGGAACACCCAGGTCGGAGTGAGCTCGCTGCGTTAAGTAGATGACAGTGGAACACCCAGGTCGGAGTGAGCTCGCTGCGATAGGTAGATGATAGTGGAACACCCAGGTCGGAGTGAGTTCGCTGCGAGAGGTAGATGATAGTGGAACACCCAGGTCGGAGTGAGCTCGCTGTGATAGGTAGATGATAGTGGAACACCCAGTTCGGAGTGAGCTCGCTGCGATAGGTAGATGATAGTGGAACACCCAGGTCGGAGTGAGCTCGCTGCGATAAGTAGATGATAGTGGAACACCCAGGTCGGAGTGAGCTCGCTGCGATAAGTAGATGATAGTGGAACACCCAGGTCGGAGTGAGCTCGCTGCGATAGGTAGATGACAGTGGAACACCCAGGTCGGAGTGAGCTCGCTGCGATAGGTAGATGATAGTGGAACACCCAGGTCGGAGTGAGCTCGCTGCGATAGGTAGATGATAGTGGAACACCCAGGTCGGAGTGAGCTCGCTGCGATAGGTAGATGATAGTGGAACACCCAGGTCGGAGTGAGCTCGCTGCGATAGGTAGATGATAGTGGAACACCCAGGTCGGAGTGAGCTCGCTGCGATAGGTAGATGATAGTGGAACACCCAGGTCGGAGTGAGCTCGCTGCGATAGGTAGATGATAGTGGAACACCCAGGTCGGAGTGAGCTCGCTGCGATAAGTAGATGATAGTGGATCACCCAGGTCGGAGTGAGCTCGCTGCGATAGGTAGATGATAGTGGAACACCCAGGTCGGAGTGAGCTCGCTGCGATAGGTAGATGATAGTGGATCACCCAGGTCGGAGTGAGCTCGCTGCGATAGGTAGATGATAGTGGAACACCCAGGTCGGAGTGAGCTCGCTGCGATAGGTAGAAGACAGTGGAACACCCAGGTCGGAGTGAGCTCGCTGCGATAGGTAGATGATAGTGGATCACCCAGGTCGGAGTGAGCTCGCTGCGATAGGTAGATGATAGTGGAACACCCAGGTCGGAGTGAGCTCGCTGCGATAAGTAGATGATAGTGGAACACGCAGGTCGGAGTGAGCTCGCTGCAATAGGTAGATGATAGTGGAACACCCAGGTCGGAGTGAGCTCGGTGCGATAGGTAGATGATAGTGGAACACCCAGGTCGGAGTGAGCTCGCTGCGATAGGTAGATGACAGTGGAACACCCAGGTCGGAGTGAGCTCGCTGCGATAGGTAGATGATAGTGGAACACCCAGGTTCGAGTGAGCTCGCTGCGATAGGTAGATGATAGTGGAACACCCAGGTCGGAGTGAGCTCGCTGCGATAGGTAGATGATAGTGGAACACCCAGGTCGGAGTGAGCTCGCTGCGATAGGTAGATGATAGTGGAACACCCAGGTCGGAGTGAGCTCGCTGCGATAGGTGGATGATAGTGGATCACCCAGGTCGGAGTGAGCTCGCTGCGATAAGTAGATGATAGTGGAACACGCAGGTCGGAGTGAGCTCGCTGCAATAGGTAGATGATAGTGGAACACCCAGGTCGGAGTGAGCTCGCTGCGATCAGTAGATGATAGTGGAACACGCAGGTCGGAGTGAGCTCGCTGCGATAGGTAGATGATAGTGGAACACCCAGGTCGGAGTGAGCTCGCTGCGATCAGTAGATGATAGTGGAACACCCAGGTCGGAGTGAGCTCGCTGCGATAGGTAGATGATAGTGGAACACCCAGGTCGGAGTGAGCTCGCTGCGATAGGTAGATGACAGTGGAACACCCAGGTCGGAGTGAGCTCGCTGCGATAGGTAGATGATAGTGGAACACCCCGGTTCGAGTGAGCTCGCTGCGATAGGTAGATGATAGTGGAACACCCAGGTCGGAGTGAGCTCGCTGCGATAGGTAGATGATAGTGGAACACCCAGGTCGGAGTGAGCTCGCTGCGATAGGTAGATGATAGTGGAACACCCAGGTCGGAGTGAGCTCGCTGCGATAGGTAGATGATAGTGGAACACCCATGCCGGAGTGAGCTCGCTGCGATAGGTAGATGATAGTGGAACACCCAGGTCGGAGTGAGCTCGCTGCGATCAGTAGATGATAGTGGAACACCCAGGTCGGAGTGAGCTCGCAGCAATAGGTAGATGATAGTGGAACACCCAGGTCGGAGTGAGCTCGCTGCGATCAGTAGATGATAGTGGAACACCCAGGTCGGAGTGAGCTCGCTGCGATAGGTAGATGATAGTGGAACACCCAGGTCGGAGTGAGCTCGCTGCGATAGGTAGATGATAGTGGAACACCCAGGTCGGAGTGAGCTCGCCGCGATAGGTAGATGATGGTGGAACACCCAGGTCGGAGTGAGCTCGCTGCGATTGGTAGGTGATAGTGGAACACCCAGGTCGGAGTGAGCTCGCTGCGATAGGTAGATGATAGTGGAACACCCAGGTCGGAGTGAGCTCGCTGTAATAGGTAGATGATAGTGGAACACCCAGGTCGGAGTGAGCTCGCTGTAATAGGTAGATGATAGTGGAACACCCAGGTCGGAGTGAGCTCGCTGCGATAGGTAGATGATAGTGGAACACCCAGGTCGGAGTGAGCTCGCCGCGATAGGTAGATGATGGTGGAACACCCAGGTCGGAGTGAGCTCGCTGCGATTGGTAGGTGATAGTGGAACACCCAGGTCGGAGTGAGCTCGCTGCGATAGGTAGATGATAGTGGAACACCCAGTTCGGAGTGAGCTCGCTGCGATAGGTAGATGATAGTGGAACACCCAGGTCGGAGTGAGCTCGCTGCGATAGGTAGATGATAGTGGAACACTCAGGTCGGAGTGAACTCGCGGCAATAGGTAGATGATAGTGGAACACCCAGGTCGGAGTGAGCTCGCTGCGATAGGTAGATGATAGTGGAACACCCAGGTCGGAGTGAGCTCGCTGCGATCAGTAGATGATAGTGGAACACCCAGGTCGGAGTGAGCTCGCGGCAATAGGTAGATCATAGTGGAACACCCAGGTCGGAGTGAGCTCGCTTCGATAGGTAGATGATGGTGGAACACCCAGGTCGGAGTGAGCTCGCTGCGATAGGTAGGTGATAGTGGAACACCCAGGTCGGAGTGAGCTCGCTGCGATAGGTAGATGATAGTGGAACACCCAGGTCGGAGTGAGCTCGCTGCGATAGGTAGATGATAGTGGAACACCCAGGTCGGAGTGAGCTCGCTGCGATAGGTAGATGATAGTGGAACACCCAGGTCGGAGTGAGCTCGCTGCGATAAGTAGATGATAGTGGAACACCCAGGTCGGAGTGAGCTCGCTGTAATAGGTAGATGATAGTGGAACACCCAGGTCGGAGTGAGCTCGCTGCGATAGGTAGATGATAGTGGAACACCCAGGTCGGAGTGAGCTCGCTGCGATAGGTAGATGATAGTGGAACACCCAGGTCGGAGTGAGCTCGCTGCGATAGGTAGATGATAGTGGAACACCCAGGTCGGAGTGAGCTCGCTGCGATAGGTAGATGATAGTGGAACACCCAGGTCGGAGTGAGCTCGCTGCGATAGGTAGATGATAGTGGAACACACAGTTCGGAGTGAGCTCGCTGCGATAGGTAGATGATAATGGATCACCCAGGTCGGAGTGAGCTCGCTGCGATAAGTAGATGATAGTGGAACACCCAGGTCGGAGTGAGCTCGCTGCGATAGGTAGATGATAGTGGAACACCCAGGTCGGAGTGAGCTCGCTGCGATAGGTAGATGATAGTGGAACACTCAGGTCGGAGTGAGCTCGCTGCGATAAGTAGATGATAGTGGAACACCCAGGTCGGAGTGAGCTCGCTGCGATAGGTAGATGATAGTGGAACACCCAGGTCGGAGTGAGCTCGCTGCGATAAGTAGATGATAGTGGAACACCCAGGTCGGAGTGAACTCGCGGCAATAGGTAGATGATAGTGGAACACCCAGGTCGGAGTGAGCTCGCTGCGATAAGTAGATGATAGTGGAACACCCAGGTCGGAGTGAGCTCGCTGCGATAGGTAGATGATAGTGGAACACCCAGGTCGGAGTGAGCTCGCTGCGATAAGTAGATGATAGTGGAACACCCAGGTCGGAGTGAGCTCGCTGCGATAGGTAGATGATAGTGGAACACCCAGGTCGGAGTGAGCTCGCTGCGATAAGTAGATGATAGTGGAACGCCCAGGTCGGAGTGAACTCGCGGCAATAGGTAGATGATAGTGGAACACCCAGGTCGGAGTGAGCTCGCTGCGATAAGTAGATGATAGTGGAACACCCAGGTCGGAGTGAGCTCGCTGCGATAGGTAGATGATAGTGGAACACCCAGGTCGGAGTGAGCTCGCTGCGATTGGTAGGTGATAGTGGAACACCCAGGTCGGAGTGAGCTCGCTGCGATAGGTAGATGATAGTGGAACACCCAGGTCGGAGTGAGCTCGCTGTAATAGGTAGATGATAGTGGAACACCCAGGTCGGAGTGAGCTCGCTGTAATAGGTAGATGATAGTGGAACACCCAGGTCGGAGTGAGCTCGCTGCGATAGGTAGATGATAGTGGAACACCCAGGTCGGAGTGAGCTCGCCGCGATAGGTAGATGATGGTGGAACACCCAGGTCGGAGTGAGCTCGCTGCGATTGGTAGGTGATAGTGGAACACCCAGGTCGGAGTGAGCTCGCTGCGATAGGTAGATGATAGTGGAACACCCAGTTCGGAGTGAGCTCGCTGCGATAGGTAGATGATAGTGGAACACCCAGGTCGGAGTGAGCTCGCTGCGATAAGTAGATGATAGTGGAACATCCAGGTCGGAGTGAGCTCGCTGCGATAGGTAGATGATAGTGGAACACCCAGGTCGGAGTGAGCTCGCTGCGATAGGTAGATGATAGTGGAACACCCAGGTCGGAGTGAGCTCGCTGCGATAGGTAGATGATAGTGGAACACCCAGGTCGGAGTGAGCTCGCTGCAATAGGTAGATGATAGTGGAACACCCAGGTCGGAGTGAGCTCGCTGCGATAGGTAGATGATAGTGGAACACCCAGGTCGGAGTGAGCTCGCTGCCATAGGTAGATGATAGTGGAACACCCAGGTTGGAGTGAGCTCGCTGCGATAGGTAGATGATAGTGGAACACCCAGGTCGGAGTGAGCTCGCTGCGATAGGTAGATGATAGTGGAACACCCAGGTCGGAGTGAGCTCGCTGCAATAGGTAGATGATAGTGGAACACCCAGGTCGGAGTGAGCTCGCTGCGATAGGTAGATGATAGTGGAACACCCAGGTCGGAGAGAGCTCGCTGCGATAGGTAGATGATAGTGGAACACCCAGGTCGGAGTGAGCTCGCTGCGATAGGTAGATGATAGTGGAACACCCAGGTCGGAGTGAGCTCGCTGCGATAGGTAGATGATAGTGGAACACCCAGGTCGGAGTGAGCTCGCTGCGATAGGTAGATGACAGTGGAACACCCAGGTCGGAGTGAGCACGCTGCAATAGGTAGATGATAGTGGAACACCCTGGTCGGAGTGAGCTCGCTGCGATAGGTAGATGATAGTGGAACACCCAGGTCGGAGTGAGCTCGCTGCGATAGGTAGATGATAGTGGAACACCCAGGTCGGAGTGAGCTCGCTGCGATAGGTAGATGATAGTGGAACACCCAGGTCGGAGTGAGCTCGCTGCGATAGGTAGATGATAGTGGAACACCCAGGTCAGAGTGAGCTCGCTGCGATAGGTAGATGATAGTGGAACACCCAGGTCGGAGTGAGCTCGCTGCGATAAGTAGATGACAGTGGAACACCCAGGTCGGAGTGAGCTCGCTGCGATAGGTAGATGATAGTGGAACACCCAGGTTGGAGTGAGCTCGCTGCGATAGGTAGATGATAGTGGAACACCCAGGTCGGAGTGAGCTCGCTGCGATAGGTAGATGATAGTGGAACACCCAGGTCGGAGTGAGCTCGCTGCGATAGGTAGATGATAGTGGAACACCCAGGTCGGAGTGAGCTCGCTGCGATAGGTAGATGGTAGTGGAACACCCAGGTCGGAGTGAGCTCGCTGCGATAGGTAGATGATAGTGGAACACCCAGGTCGGAGTGAGCTCGCTGCGATAGGTAGATGATAGTGGAACACCCAGGTCGGAGTGAGCTCGCTGCGATAGGTAGATGATAGTGGAACACCCAGGTCGGAGTGAGCTCGCTGCGATAGGTAGATGGTAGTGGAACACCCAGGTCGGAGTGAGCTCGCTGCGATAGGTAGATGATAGTGGAACACCCAGGTCGGAGTGAGCTCGCTGCGATAGGTAGATGACAGTGGAACACCCAGGTCGGAGTGAGCTCGCTGTAATAGGTAGATGATAGTGGAACACCCAGGTCGGAGTGAGCTCGCTGCGATAGGTAGATGATAGTGGAACACCCAGGTCGGAGTGAGCTCGCTGCGATAGGTAGATGATAGTGGAACACCCAGGTCGGAGTGAGCTCGCTGCGATAGGTAGATGACAGTGGAACACCCAGGTCGGAGTGAGCTCGCTGCGATAGGTAGATGACAGTGGAACACCCAGGTCGGAGTGAGCTCGCTGCGATAGGTAGATGACAGTGGAACACCCAGGTCGGAGTGAGCTCGCTGTAATAGGTAGATGATAGTGGAACACCCAGGTCGGAGTGAGCTCGCTGCGATAGGTAGATGATAGTGGAACACCCAGGTCGGAGTGAGCTCGCTGCGATAGGTAGATGATAGTGGAACACCCAGGTCGGAGTGAGCTCGCTGCGATAGGTAGATGATAGTGGAACACCCAGGTCGGAGTGAGCTCGCTGCGTTAAGTAGATGACAGTGGAACACCCAGGTCGGAGTGAGCTCGCTGCGATAGGTAGATGATAGTGGAACACCCAGGTCGGAGTGAGTTCGCTGCGAGAGGTAGATGATAGTGGAACACCCAGGTCGGAGTGAGCTCGCTGTGATAGGTAGATGATAGTGGAACACCCAGTTCGGAGTGAGCTCGCTGCGATAGGTAGATGATAGTGGAACACCCAGGTCGGAGTGAGCTCGCTGCGATAAGTAGATGATAGTGGAACACCCAGGTCGGAGTGAGCTCGCTGCGATAAGTAGATGATAGTGGAACACCCAGGTCGGAGTGAGCTCGCTGCGATAGGTAGATGACAGTGGAACACCCAGGTCGGAGTGAGCTCGCTGCGATAGGTAGATGATAGTGGAACACCCAGGTCGGAGTGAGCTCGCTGCGATAGGTAGATGATAGTGGAACACCCAGGTCGGAGTGAGCTCGCTGCGATAGGTAGATGATAGTGGAACACCCAGGTCGGAGTGAGCTCGCTGCGATAGGTAGATGATAGTGGAACACCCAGGTCGGAGTGAGCTCGCTGCGATAGGTAGATGATAGTGGAACACCCAGGTCGGAGTGAGCTCGCTGCGATAGGTAGATGATAGTGGAACACCCAGGTCGGAGTGAGCTCGCTGCGATAAGTAGATGATAGTGGATCACCCAGGTCGGAGTGAGCTCGCTGCGATAGGTAGATGATAGTGGAACACCCAGGTCGGAGTGAGCTCGCTGCGATAGGTAGATGATAGTGGATCACCCAGGTCGGAGTGAGCTCGCTGCGATAGGTAGATGATAGTGGAACACCCAGGTCGGAGTGAGCTCGCTGCGATAGGTAGAAGACAGTGGAACACCCAGGTCGGAGTGAGCTCGCTGCGATAGGTAGATGATAGTGGATCACCCAGGTCGGAGTGAGCTCGCTGCGATAGGTAGATGATAGTGGAACACCCAGGTCGGAGTGAGCTCGCTGCGATAAGTAGATGATAGTGGAACACGCAGGTCGGAGTGAGCTCGCTGCAATAGGTAGATGATAGTGGAACACCCAGGTCGGAGTGAGCTCGGTGCGATAGGTAGATGATAGTGGAACACCCAGGTCGGAGTGAGCTCGCTGCGATAGGTAGATGACAGTGGAACACCCAGGTCGGAGTGAGCTCGCTGCGATAGGTAGATGATAGTGGAACACCCAGGTTCGAGTGAGCTCGCTGCGATAGGTAGATGATAGTGGAACACCCAGGTCGGAGTGAGCTCGCTGCGATAGGTAGATGATAGTGGAACACCCAGGTCGGAGTGAGCTCGCTGCGATAGGTAGATGATAGTGGAACACCCAGGTCGGAGTGAGCTCGCTGCGATAGGTGGATGATAGTGGATCACCCAGGTCGGAGTGAGCTCGCTGCGATAAGTAGATGATAGTGGAACACCCAGGTCGGAGTGAGCTCGCTGCGATCAGTAGATGATAGTGGAACACCCAGGTCGGAGTGAGCTCGCTGCGATAGGTAGATGATAGTGGAACACCCAGGTCGGAGTGAGCTCGCTGCGATAGGTAGATGACAGTGGAACACCCAGGTCGGAGTGAGCTCGCTGCGATAGGTAGATGATAGTGGAACACCCAGGTCGGAGTGAGCTCGCTGCGATAGGTAGATGATAGTGGAACACCCAGGTCGGAGTGAGCTCGCTGCGATAGGTAGATGACAGTGGAACACCCAGGTCGGAGTGAGCTCGCTGCGATAGGTAGATGATAGTGGAACACCCAGGTCGGAGTGAGCTCGCTGCGATAGGTGGATGATAGTGGATCACCCAGGTCGGAGTGAGCTCGCTGCGATAAGTAGATGATAGTGGAACACCCAGGTCGGAGTGAGCTCGCTGCGATCAGTAGATGATAGTGGAACACCCAGGTCGGAGTGAGCTCGCTGCGATAGGTAGATGATAGTGGAACACCCAGGTCGGAGTGAGCTCGCTGCGATAGGTAGATGACAGTGGAACACCCAGGTCGGAGTGAGCTCGCTGCGATAGGTAGATGATAGTGGAACACCCCGGTTCGAGTGAGCTCGCTGCGATAGGTAGATGATAGTGGAACACCCAGGTCGGAGTGAGCTCGCTGCGATAGGTAGATGATAGTGGAACACCCAGGTCGGAGTGAGCTCGCTGCGATAGGTAGATGATAGTGGAACACCCAGGTCGGAGTGAGCTCGCTGCGATAGGTAGATGATAGTGGAACACCCATGCCGGAGTGAGCTCGCTGCGATAGGTAGATGATAGTGGAACACCCAGGTCGGAGTGAGCTCGCTGCGATCAGTAGATGATAGTGGAACACCCAGGTCGGAGTGAGCTCGCAGCAATAGGTAGATGATAGTGGAACACCCAGGTCGGAGTGAGCTCGCTGCGATCAGTAGATGATAGTGGAACACCCAGGTCGGAGTGAGCTCGCTGCGATAGGTAGATGATAGTGGAACACCCAGGTCGGAGTGAGCTCGCTGCGATAGGTAGATGATAGTGGAACACCCAGGTCGGAGTGAGCTCGCCGCGATAGGTAGATGATGGTGGAACACCCAGGTCGGAGTGAGCTCGCTGCGATTGGTAGGTGATAGTGGAACACCCAGGTCGGAGTGAGCTCGCTGCGATAGGTAGATGATAGTGGAACACCCAGGTCGGAGTGAGCTCGCTGTAATAGGTAGATGATAGTGGAACACCCAGGTCGGAGTGAGCTCGCTGTAATAGGTAGATGATAGTGGAACACCCAGGTCGGAGTGAGCTCGCTGCGATAGGTAGATGATAGTGGAACACCCAGGTCGGAGTGAGCTCGCCGCGATAGGTAGATGATGGTGGAACACCCAGGTCGGAGTGAGCTCGCTGCGATTGGTAGGTGATAGTGGAACACCCAGGTCGGAGTGAGCTCGCTGCGATAGGTAGATGATAGTGGAACACCCAGTTCGGAGTGAGCTCGCTGCGATAGGTAGATGATAGTGGAACACCCAGGTCGGAGTGAGCTCGCTGCGATAGGTAGATGATAGTGGAACACTCAGGTCGGAGTGAACTCGCGGCAATAGGTAGATGATAGTGGAACACCCAGGTCGGAGTGAGCTCGCTGCGATAGGTAGATGATAGTGGAACACCCAGGTCGGAGTGAGCTCGCTGCGATCAGTAGATGATAGTGGAACACCCAGGTCGGAGTGAGCTCGCGGCAATAGGTAGATCATAGTGGAACACCCAGGTCGGAGTGAGCTCGCTTCGATAGGTAGATGATGGTGGAACACCCAGGTCGGAGTGAGCTCGCTGCGATAGGTAGGTGATAGTGGAACACCCAGGTCGGAGTGAGCTCGCTGCGATAGGTAGATGATAGTGGAACACCCAGGTCGGAGTGAGCTCGCTGCGATAGGTAGATGATAGTGGAACACCCAGGTCGGAGTGAGCTCGCTGCGATAGGTAGATGATAGTGGAACACCCAGGTCGGAGTGAGCTCGCTGCGATAAGTAGATGATAGTGGAACACCCAGGTCGGAGTGAGCTCGCTGTAATAGGTAGATGATAGTGGAACACCCAGGTCGGAGTGAGCTCGCTGCGATAGGTAGATGATAGTGGAACACCCAGGTCGGAGTGAGCTCGCTGCGATAGGTAGATGATAGTGGAACACCCAGGTCGGAGTGAGCTCGCTGCGATAGGTAGATGATAGTGGAACACCCAGGTCGGAGTGAGCTCGCTGCGATAGGTAGATGATAGTGGAACACCCAGGTCGGAGTGAGCTCGCTGCGATAGGTAGATGATAGTGGAACACACAGTTCGGAGTGAGCTCGCTGCGATAGGTAGATGATAATGGATCACCCAGGTCGGAGTGAGCTCGCTGCGATAAGTAGATGATAGTGGAACACCCAGGTCGGAGTGAGCTCGCTGCGATAGGTAGATGATAGTGGAACACCCAGGTCGGAGTGAGCTCGCTGCGATAGGTAGATGATAGTGGAACACTCAGGTCGGAGTGAGCTCGCTGCGATAAGTAGATGATAGTGGAACACCCAGGTCGGAGTGAGCTCGCTGCGATAGGTAGATGATAGTGGAACACCCAGGTCGGAGTGAGCTCGCTGCGATAAGTAGATGATAGTGGAACACCCAGGTCGGAGTGAACTCGCGGCAATAGGTAGATGATAGTGGAACACCCAGGTCGGAGTGAGCTCGCTGCGATAAGTAGATTATAGTGGAACACCCAGGTCGGAGTGAGCTCGCTGCGATAGGTAGATGATAGTGGAACACCCAGGTCGGAGTGAGCTCGCTGCGATAAGTAGATGATAGTGGAACACCCAGGTCGGAGTGAGCTCGCTGCGATAGGTAGATGATAGTGGAACACCCAGGTCGGAGTGAGCTCGCTGCGATAAGTAGATGATAGTGGAACGCCCAGGTCGGAGTGAACTCGCGGCAATAGGTAGATGATAGTGGAACACCCAGGTCGGAGTGAGCTCGCTGCGATAAGTAGATGATAGTGGAACACCCAGGTCGGAGTGAGCTCGCTGCGATAGGTAGATGATAGTGGAACACCCAGGTCGGAGTGAGCTCGCTGCGATTGGTAGGTGATAGTGGAACACCCAGGTCGGAGTGAGCTCGCTGCGATAGGTAGATGATAGTGGAACACCCAGGTCGGAGTGAGCTCGCTGTAATAGGTAGATGATAGTGGAACACCCAGGTCGGAGTGAGCTCGCTGTAATAGGTAGATGATAGTGGAACACCCAGGTCGGAGTGAGCTCGCTGCGATAGGTAGATGATAGTGGAACACCCAGGTCGGAGTGAGCTCGCCGCGATAGGTAGATGATGGTGGAACACCCAGGTCGGAGTGAGCTCGCTGCGATTGGTAGGTGATAGTGGAACACCCAGGTCGGAGTGAGCTCGCTGCGATAGGTAGATGATAGTGGAACACCCAGTTCGGAGTGAGCTCGCTGCGATAGGTAGATGATAGTGGAACACCCAGGTCGGAGTGAGCTCGCTGCGATAGGTAGATGATAGTGGAACACTCAGGTCGGAGTGAACTCGCGGCAATAGGTAGATGATAGTGGAACACCCAGGTCGGAGTGAGCTCGCTGCGATAGGTAGATGATAGTGGAACACCCAGGTCGGAGTGAGCTCGCTGCGATCAGTAGATGATAGTGGAACACCCAGGTCGGAGTGAGCTCGCGGCAATAGGTAGATCATAGTGGAACACCCAGGTCGGAGTGAGCTCGCTTCGATAGGTAGATGATGGTGGAACACCCAGGTCGGAGTGAGCTCGCTGCGATAGGTAGGTGATAGTGGAACACCCAGGTCGGAGTGAGCTCGCTGCGATAGGTAGATGATAGTGGAACACCCAGGTCGGAGTGAGCTCGCTGCGATAGGTAGATGATAGTGGAACACCCAGGTCGGAGTGAGCTCGCTGCGATAGGTAGATGATAGTGGAACACCCAGGTCGGAGTGAGCTCGCTGCGATAAGTAGATGATAGTGGAACACCCAGGTCGGAGTGAGCTCGCTGTAATAGGTAGATGATAGTGGAACACCCAGGTCGGAGTGAGCTCGCTGCGATAGGTAGATGATAGTGGAACACCCAGGTCGGAGTGAGCTCGCTGCGATAGGTAGATGATAGTGGAACACCCAGGTCGGAGTGAGCTCGCTGCGATAGGTAGATGATAGTGGAACACCCAGGTCGGAGTGAGCTCGCTGCGATAGGTAGATGATAGTGGAACACCCAGGTCGGAGTGAGCTCGCTGCGATAGGTAGATGATAGTGGAACACACAGTTCGGAGTGAGCTCGCTGCGATAGGTAGATGATAATGGATCACCCAGGTCGGAGTGAGCTCGCTGCGATAAGTAGATGATAGTGGAACACCCAGGTCGGAGTGAGCTCGCTGCGATAGGTAGATGATAGTGGAACACCCAGGTCGGAGTGAGCTCGCTGCGATAGGTAGATGATAGTGGAACACTCAGGTCGGAGTGAGCTCGCTGCGATAAGTAGATGATAGTGGAACACCCAGGTCGGAGTGAGCTCGCTGCGATAGGTAGATGATAGTGGAACACCCAGGTCGGAGTGAGCTCGCTGCGATAAGTAGATGATAGTGGAACACCCAGGTCGGAGTGAACTCGCGGCAATAGGTAGATGATAGTGGAACACCCAGGTCGGAGTGAGCTCGCTGCGATAAGTAGATGATAGTGGAACACCCAGGTCGGAGTGAGCTCGCTGCGATAGGTAGATGATAGTGGAACACCCAGGTCGGAGTGAGCTCGCTGCGATAAGTAGATGATAGTGGAACACCCAGGTCGGAGTGAGCTCGCTGCGATAGGTAGATGATAGTGGAACACCCAGGTCGGAGTGAGCTCGCTGCGATAGGTAGATGATAGTGGAACACGCAGGTCGGAGTGAGCTCGCTGCGATAAGTAGATGATAGTGGAACACCCAGGTCGGAGTGAGCTCGCTGCGATAGGTAGATGATAGTGGAACACCCAGGTCGGAGTGAGCTCGCTGCGATAAGTAGATGATAGTGGAACACCCAGGTCGGAGTGAGCTCGCTGTAATAGGTAGATGATAGTGGAACACCCAGGTCGGAGTGAGCTCGCTGCGATAGGTAGATGATAGTGGAACACCCAGGTCGGAGTGAGCTCGCTGCGATAGGTAGATGATAGTGGAACACCCAGGTCGGAGTGAGCTCGCTGCGATAGGTAGATGATAGTGGAACACCCAGGTCGGAGTGAGCTCGCTGCGATAGGTAGATGATAGTGGAACACCCAGGTCGGAGTGAGCTCGCTGCGATAGGTAGATGATAGTGGAACACACAGTTCGGAGTGAGCTCGCTGCGATAGGTAGATGATAATGGATCACCCAGGTCGGAGTGAGCTCGCTGCGATAAGTAGATGATAGTGGAACACCCAGGTCGGAGTGAGCTCGCTGCGATAGGTAGATGATAGTGGAACACCCAGGTCGGAGTGAGCTCGCTGCGATAGGTAGATGATAGTGGAACACTCAGGTCGGAGTGAGCTCGCTGCGATAAGTAGATGATAGTGGAACACCCAGGTCGGAGTGAGCTCGCTGCGATAGGTAGATGATAGTGGAACAGCCAGGTCGGAGTGAGCTCGCTGCGATAAGTAGATGATAGTGGAACACCCAGGTCGGAGTGAACTCGCGGCAATAGGTAGATGATAGTGGAACACCCAGGTCGGAGTGAGCTCGCTGCGATAAGTAGATGATAGTGGAACACCCAGGTCGGAGTGAGCTCGCTGCGATAGGTAGATGATAGTGGAACACCCAGGTCGGAGTGAGCTCGCTGCGATAAGTAGATGATAGTGGAACACCCAGGTCGGAGTGAGCTCGCTGCGATAGGTAGATGATAGTGGAACACCCAGGTCGGAGTGAGCTCGCTGCGATAGGTAGATGATAGTGGAACACGCAGGTCGGAGTGAGCTCGCTGCGATAAGTAGATGATAGTGGAACACCCAGGTCGGAGTGAGCTCGCTGCGATAGGTAGATGATAGTGGAACACCCAGGTCGGAGTGAGCTCGCTGCGATAAGTAGATGATAGTGGAACACCCAGGTCGGAGTGAACTCGCGGCAATAGGTAGATGATAGTGGAACACCCAGGTCGGAGTGAGCTCGCTGCGATCAGTAGATGATAGTGGAACACCCAGGTCGGAGTGAGCTCGCGGCAATAGGTAGATCATAGTGGAACACCCAGGTCGGAGTGAGCTCGCTTCGATAGGTAGATGATAGTGGAACACCCAGGTCGGAGTGAGCTCGCTGCGATAGGTAGATGATAGTGGAACACCCAGGTCGGAGTGAGCTCGCTGCGATAGGTAGATGATAGTGGAACACGCAGGTCGGAGTGAGCTCGCTGCGATAAGTAGATGATAGTGGAACACCCAGGTCGGAGTGAGCTCGCTGCGATAGGTAGATGATAGTGGAACACCCAGGTCGGAGTGAGCTCGCTGCGATAAGTAGATGATAGTGGAACACCCAGGTCGGAGTGAGCTCGCTGTAATAGGTAGATGATAGTGGAACACCCAGGTCGGAGTGAGCTCGCTGCGATAGGTAGATGATAGTGGAACACCCAGGTCGGAGTGAGCTCGCTGCGATAGGTAGATGATAGTGGAACACCCAGGTCGGAGTGAGCTCGCTGCGATAGGTAGATGATAGTGGAACACCCAGGTCGGAGTGAGCTCGCTGCGATAGGTAGATGATAGTGGAACACCCAGGTCGGAGTGAGCTCGCTGCGATAGGTAGATGATAGTGGAACACACATTTCGGAGTGAGCTCGCTGCGATAGGTAGATGATAATGGATCACCCAGGTCGGAGTGAGCTCGCTGCGATAAGTAGATGATAGTGGAACACCCAGGTCGGAGTGAGCTCGCTGCGATAGGTAGATGATAGTGGAACACCCAGGTCGGAGTGAGCTCGCTGCGATAGGTAGATGATAGTGGAACACTCAGGTCGGAGTGAGCTCGCTGCGATAAGTAGATGATAGTGGAACACCCAGGTCGGAGTGAGCTCGCTGCGATAGGTAGATGATAGTGGAACACCCAGGTCGGAGTGAGCTCGCTGCGATAAGTAGATGATAGTGGAACACCCAGGTCGGAGTGAACTCGCGGCAATAGGTAGATGATAGTGGAACACCCAGGTCGGAGTGAGCTCGCTGCGATAAGTAGATGATAGTGGAACACCCAGGTCGGAGTGAGCTCGCTGCGATAGGTAGATGATAGTGGAACACCCAGGTCGGAGTGAGCTCGCTGCGATAAGTAGATGATAGTGGAACACCCAGGTCGGAGTGAGCTCGCTGCGATAGGTAGATGATAGTGGAACACCCAGGTCGGAGTGAGCTCGCTGCGATAGGTAGATGATAGTGGAACACGCAGGTCGGAGTGAGCTCGCTGCGATAAGTAGATGATAGTGGAACACCCAGGTCGGAGTGAGCTCGCTGCGATAGGTAGATGATAGTGGAACACCCAGGTCGGAGTGAGCTCGCTGCGATAAGTAGATGATAGTGGAACACCCAGGTCGGAGTGAACTCGCGGCAATAGGTAGATGATAGTGGAACACCCAGGTCGGAGTGAGCTCGCTGCGATCAGTAGATGATAGTGGAACACCCAGGTCGGAGTGAGCTCGCGGCAATAGGTAGATCATAGTGGAACACCCAGGTCGGAGTGAGCTCGCTTCGATAGGTAGATGATGGTGGAACACCCAGGTCGGAGTGAGCTCGCTGCGATAGGTAGGTGATAGTGGAACACCCAGGTCGGAGTGAGCTCGCTGCGATAGGTAGATGATAGTGGAACACCCAGGTCGGAGTGAGCTCGCAGCGATAGGTAGATGATAGTGGAACACCCAGGTCGGAGTGAGCTCGCTGCGATAGGTAGATGATAGTGGAACACCCAGGTCGGAGTGAGCTCGCTGCGATAAGTAGATGATAGTGGAACACCCAGGTCGGAGTGAGCTCGCTGCGATAGGTAGATGATAGTGGAACACCCAGGTCGGAGTGAGCTCGCTGCGATAGGTAGATGATAGTGGAACACCCAGGTCGGAGTGAGCTCGCTGCGATAGGTAGGTGATAGTGGAACACCCAGGTTGGAGTGAGCACGCTGCAATAGGTAGATGACAGTGGAACACCCAGGTCGGAGTGAGCTCGCTGCGATAGGTAGATGATAGTGGAACACCCAGGTCGGAGTGAGCTCGCTGCGATAGGTAGATGATAGTGGAACACCCAGGTCGGAGTGAGCTCGCTGCGATAGGTAGATGACAGTGGAACACCCAGGTCGGAGTGAGCTCGCTGGGATAAGTAGATGATAGTGGATCACCCAGGTCGGAGTGAGCCCGCTGCGATAGGTAGATGATAGTGGAACACCCAGGTTGGAGTGAGCTCGCTGCGATAAGTAGATGATAGTGGAACACCCAGGTCGGAGTGAGCTCGCTGCGATAGGTAGATGATAGTGGAACACCCAGGTCGGAGTGAGCTCGCTGCGATAGGTAGATGACAGTGGAACACCCAGGTCGGAGTGAGCTCGCTGCGATAAGTAGATGATAGTGGATCACCCAGGTCGGAGTGAGCTCGCTGCGATAGGTAGATGATAGTGGAACACCCAGGTTGGAGTGAGCTCGCTGCGATCAGTAGATGATAGTGGAACACCCAGGTCGGAGTGAGCTCGCTGCGATAGGTAGACGAAAGTGGAACACCCAGGTCGGAGTGAGCTCGCTGCGATAGGTAGATGATAGTGGAACACCCAGGTTGGAGTGAGCTCGCTGCGATAGGTAGATGATAGTGGAACACCCAGGTCGGAGTGAGCTCGCTGCGATAGGTAGATGATAGTGGAACACCCAGGTCGGAGTGAGCTCGCTGCGATAGGTAGATGACAGTGGAACACCCAGGTCGGAGTGAGCTCGCTGCGATAGGTAGATGATAGTGGAACACCCAGGTCGGAGTGAGCTCGCTGCGATAGGTAGATGATAGTGGAACACCCAGGTTGGAGTGAGCTCGCTGCGATAGGTAGATGATAGTGGAACACCCAGGTCGGAGTGAGCTCGCTGCGATAGGTAGATGATAGTGGAACACCCAGGTTGGAGTGAGCTCGCTGCGATAGGTAGATGATAGTGGAACACCCAGGTCGGAGTGAGCTCGCTGCGATAGGTAGATGATAGTGGAACACCCAGGTTGGAGTGAGCTCGCTGCGATAGGTAGATGATAGTGGAACACCCAGGTCGGAGTGAGCTCGCTGCGATAGGTAGATGATAGTGGAACACCCAGGTTGGAGTGAGCTCGCTGCGATAGGTAGGTGATAGTGGAACACCCAGGTTGGAGTGAGCACGCTGCAATAGGTAGATGACAGTGGAACACCCAGGTCGGAGTGAGCTCGCTGCGATAGGTAGATGATAGTGGAACACCCAGGTCGGAGTGAGCTCGCTGCGATAGGTAGATGATAGTGGAACACCCAGGTCGGAGTGAGCTCGCTGCGATAGGTAGATGACAGTGGAACACCCAGGTCGGAGTGAGCTCGCTGCGATAAGTAGATGATAGTGGATCACCCAGGTCGGAGTGAGCTCGCTGCGATAGGTAGATGACAGTGGAACACCCAGGTCGGAGTGAGCTCGCTGCGATAAGTAGATGATAGTGGATCACCCAGGTCGGAGTGAGCCCGCTGCGATAGGTAGATGATAGTGGAACACCCAGGTTGGAGTGAGCTCGCTGCGATAAGTAGATGATAGTGGAACACCCAGGTCGGAGTGAGCTCGCTGCGATAGGTAGATGATAGTGGAACACCCAGGTCGGAGTGAGCTCGCTGCGATAGGTAGATGACAGTGGAACACCCAGGTCGGAGTGAGCTCGCTGCGATAAGTAGATGATAGTGGATCACCCAGGTCGGAGTGAGCTCGCTGCGATAGGTAGATGATAGTGGAACACCCAGGTTGGAGTGAGCTCGCTGCGATCAGTAGATGATAGTGGAACACCCAGGTCGGAGTGAGCTCGCTGCGATAGGTAGACGAAAGTGGAACACCCAGGTCGGAGTGAGCTCGCTGCGATAGGTAGATGATAGTGGAACACCCAGGTCGGAGTGAGCTCGCTGCGATAGGTAGACGAAAGTGGAACACCCAGGTCGGAGTGAGCTCGCTGCGATAGGTAGATGATAGTGGAACACCCAGGTTGGAGTGAGCTCGCTGCGATAGGTAGATGATAGTGGAACACCCAGGTCGGAGTGAGCTCGCTGCGATAGGTAGATGATAGTGGAACACCCAGGTCGGAGTGAGCTCGCTGCGATAGGTAGATGACAGTGGAACACCCAGGTCGGAGTGAGCTCGCTGCGATAGGTAGATGATAGTGGAACACCCAGGTCGGAGTGAGCTCGCTGCGATAGGTAGATGATAGTGGAACACCCAGGTTGGAGTGAGCTCGCTGCGATAGGTAGATGATAGTGGAACACCCAGGTCGGAGTGAGCTCGCTGCGATAGGTAGATGATAGTGGAACACCCAGGTTGGAGTGAGCTCGCTGCGATAGGTAGATGATAGTGGAACACCCAGGTCGGAGTGAGCTCGCTGCGATAGGTAGATGATAGTGGAACACCCAGGTTGGAGTGAGCTCGCTGCGATAGGTAGGTGATAGTGGAACACCCAGGTCGGAGTGAGCTCGCTGCGATAAGTAGATGATAGTGGAACACCCAGGTTGGAGTGAGCTCGCTGCGATAGGTAGATGATAGTGGAACACCCAGGTCGGAGTGAGCTCGCTGCGATAGGTAGATGATAGTGGAACACCCAGGTTGGAGTGAGCTCGCTGCGATAGGTAGGTGATAGTGGAACACCCAGGTCGGAGTGAGCTCGCTGCGATAGGTAGATGATAGTGGAACACCCAGTTCGGAGTGAGCTCGCTGCGATAGGTAGATGATAGTGGAACACCCAGGTCGGAGTGAGCTCGCTGCGATAGGTAGATGATAGTGGAACACCCAGGTCGGAGTGAGCTCGCTGCGATAGGTAGATGATAGTGGAACACCCAGGTCGGAGTGAGCTCGCTGCAATAGGTAGATGATAGTGCAACACCCAGGTCGGAGTGAGCTCGCTGCGATAGGTAGATGATAGTGGAACACCCAGGTCGGAGTGAGCTCGCTGCAATAGGTAGATGATAGTGGAACACCCAGGTCGGAGTGAGCTCGCTGCAATAGGTAGATGACAGTGGAACACCCAGGTCGGAGTGAGCTCGCTGCGATAGGTAGATGATAGTGGAACACCCAGGTCGGAGTGAGCTCGCTGCAATAGGTAGATGATAGTGGAACACCCAGGTCGGAGTGAGCTCGCTGCGATAGGTAGATGATAGTGGAACACCCAGGTCGGAGTGAGCTCGCTGCGATAGGTAGATGATAGTGGAACACCCAGGTCGGAGTGAGCTCGCTGCAATAGGTAGATGATAGTGGAACACCCAGGTCGGAGTGAGCTCGCTGCGATAGGTAGATGATAGTGGAACACCCAGGTTGGAGTGAGCTCGCTGCGATAGGTAGATGATAGTGGAACACCCAGGTCGGAGTGAGCTCGCTGCGATAGGTAGATGATAGTGGAACACCCAGGTCGGAGTGAGCTCGCTGCGATAGGTAGATGATAGTGGAACACCCAGGTCGGAGTGAGCTCGCTGCGATAGGTAGATGATAGTGGAACACCCAGGTCGGAGTGAGCTCGCTGCGATAGGTAGATGATAGTGGATCACCCAGGTCGGAGTGAGCTCGCTGCAATAGGTAGATGATAGTGGAACACCCAGGTCGGAGTGAGCTCGCTGCGATAGGTAGATGATAGTGGAACACCCAGGTCGGAGTGAGCTCGCTGCGATAGGTAGATGACAGTGGAACACCCAGGTCGGAGTGAGCTCGCTGCGATAGGTAGATGATAGTGGAACACCCAGGTCGGAGTGAGCACGCAGCAATAGGTAGATGATAGTGGAACACCCAGGTCGGAGTGAGCTCGCTGCGATAGGTAGATGATAGTGGAACACCCAGGTCGGAGTGAGCTCGCTGCGATAGGTAGGTGATAGTGGAACACCCAGGTCGGAGTGAGCTCGCTGCGATAAGTAGATGATAGTGGAACACCCAGGTTGGAGTGAGCTCGCTGCGATAGGTAGATGATAGTGGAACACCCAGGTCGGAGTGAGCTCGCTGCGATAGGTAGATGATAGTGGAACACCCAGGTTGGAGTGAGCTCGCTGCGATAGGTAGGTGATAGTGGAACACCCAGGTCGGAGTGAGCTCGCTGCGATAGGTAGATGATAGTGGAACACCCAGTTCGGAGTGAGCTCGCTGCGATAGGTAGATGATAGTGGAACACCCAGGTCGGAGTGAGCTCGCTGCGATAGGTAGATGATAGTGGAACACCCAGGTCGGAGTGAGCACGCTGCGATAGGTAGATGATAGTGGAACACCCAGGTCGGAGTGAGCTCGCTGCGATAGGTAGATGATAGTGGAACACCCAGGTCGGAGTGAGCTCGCTGCGATAGGTAGATGATAGTGGAACACCCAGGTCGGAGTGAGCTCGCTGCAATAGGTAGATGATAGTGGAACACCCAGGTCGGAGTGAGCTCGCTGCAATAGGTAGATGATAGTGGAACACCCAGGTCGGAGTGAGCTCGCTGCGATAGGTAGATGATAGTGGAACACCCAGGTCGGAGTGAGCTCGCTGCAATAGGTAGATGATAGTGGAACACCCAGGTCGGAGTGAGCTCGCTGCAATAGGTAGATGATAGTGGAACACCCAGGTCGGAGTGAGCTCGCTGCGATAGGTAGATGATAGTGGAACACCCAGGTCGGAGTGAGCTCGCTGCAATAGGTAGATGATAGTGGAACACCCAGGTCGGAGTGAGCTCGCTGCAATAGGTAGATGATAGTGGAACACCCAGGTCGGAGTGAGCTCGCTGCGATAGGTAGATGATAGTGGAACACCCAGGTCGGAGTGAGCTCGCTGCGATAGGTAGATGATAGTGGAACACCCAGGTCGGAGTGAGCTCGCTGCAATAGGTAGATGATAGTGGAACACCCAGGTCGGAGTGAGCTCGCTGCGATAAGTAGATGATAGTGGAACACCCAGGTCGTAGTGAGCTCGCTGCGATAGGTAGATGATAGTGGAACACCCAGGTCGGAGTGAGCTCGCTGCAATAGGTAGATGATAGTGGAACACCCAGGTCGGAGTGAGCTCGCTGCGATAAGTAGATGATAGTGGAACACCCAGGTCGGAGTGAGCTCGCTGCGATAGGTAGATGATAGTGGAACACCCAGGTCGGAGTGAGCTCGCTGCGATAGGTAGATGATAGTGGAACACCCAGGTCGGAGTGAGCTCGCTGCAATAGGTAGATGATAGTGCAACACCCAGGTCGGAGTGAGCTCGCTGCGATAGGTAGATGATAGTGGAACACCCAGGTCGGAGTGAGCTCGCTGCGATAGGTAGATGATAGTGGAACACCCAGGTCGGAGTGAGCTCGCTGCGATAGGTAGATGATAGTGGAACACCCAGGTCGGAGTGAGCTCGCTGCAATAGGTAGATGACAGTGGAACACCCAGGTCGGAGTGAGCTCGCTGCGATAGGTAGATGATAGTGGAACACCCAGGTCGGAGTGAGCTCGCTGCGATAAGTAGATGATAGTGGAACACCCAGGTCGGAGTGAGCTCGCTGCGATAGGTAGATGATAGTGGAACACCCAGGTTCTGTTCGGCTACCTAAGTCTAGGGAAGAGATTCTCTGGCCCCGCCAAACGTGTGAGATTGAGGTGTGAGCTCACCCGAGACCCCCTGTTTGAGTGGATGCTGCATGATTTGTTTCCCTGATACAAATCAATCCCACGAAACAACAGTCTGTACACCAGACACAATGAAACGACTGAGCTGTGTAATTCTACATGTGACTAAAGGGTTAGTAAAGATATAGCAAAAGAAAAAAGGGCCCATATTAATGAGACAGTCGAATGTGCACAAGTTGGAGATCCCGGTTTCCCCTTCGCTGCTCCTCCTTCTATCACCCCGGCCCTTGTCGGATCAGTATCCCATTCAGGGACGGGCCGGTATAATCTCTCCTCCAGTCGCTCCACGTCGCCACGGAATCCTCTCACTAGGTGTCGGCTCCAGTTCGGGCTCCGGGTCAACCTGCACCTCTTGTTCCAGAGGCAGAAGGTGGTTCCCATGGAGAATCTTGACAGGCCCGTTCCCATCCTCTGGTTTCACCCGGTAAACTGGTACGTTTGGCATCTGACTCTCCACTACACAGGGCGTAGCCACCCAGTGTCCAGACAACGTATGCTTCCCAGGTAGACCCACATTCCTGATGGGGAGTCTGTCTCCCGGCATGAGTTGGGAGATCCTAACGTTTTGATCACAGCTCCTCTTATTTCCTTGATTCTGCTGGTTCGGAAGACTTTTCCCGGCTCCCTTCTCATATCAGACACACACTACAGATCAGTGTTCGGTGGTCGGTCCTTCTCCTCAGTCCCAGAATAAAGGTCATGGGTCACATCGCCTCGCGCCCAGACATGAGATAATATGGCAGGTACCCGGGAGTTTCCTTACATGTACAGTTGTAGCAGTGGAACAGATGTCCAACATGTTGACTCCAATTGTTCTTCTTGCTGATTTACAAGTGTGCTTGATTCCGGGTCCTGCCTGAGATGGCGGATGTTGCAGAGAATTATGTGCTGGACACAGATGATAGTGGGGTGGTAGGTGAAGATGAGGAATCCTCTATCTGTATCCCTGGTGGGGTAGTATGAGAATGGGGTGAGGGCAGATGTGTGCAAGATGGGAGAGATGCGGTTGAGGGCAGCGTTGATGATGGAGGAAGGGAAGCCCCTCACTTTGAGGAAGGAGGGCATCGCCTTCGTTCTGTAATGAAAAGCAGCATCCAGAGAGCAGATGCGGCGGAGACGGAGGAATTGAGAGGGGGGGGGGGGTGGCAATTTTATAAGTAACAACTTGTAAAAGAGGTAGAGTCCAGTTCAGTAGGTTTGAAATGGACATTAGTGGATAAACTGTCACCAGAGCCAGAGACAGTGAAATGGGGAAGGGGAAGGGAGTAATGGACAAGGTGAATTTGAGGGCAGGGAGAAATTTACAGGCAAAATTGATGAAGTCGACTTGCTTAGCTTTGGTGCAGAAGGCAACACCAGTGCAGTCAGAATCAGGTTTATTATCACCGGCATGTGAATTGAAATTTCGGAGACGGCATGGTCATGTACTTTGATAGAAGAAATATAACGGCAGACTATTTTGTATCTGGGGAAAAAAAAATAAAAAACAAAACAAAAATGAAGGGTATTCTGAATCATCGTGTAGGATTCCCTGAAGGATGTCGATATTGAGGAAGTATCGATGATTGAGTCGATGATGAGGAAGTATCGATGATTGAGTCGATGGTGAGGAAGTTCAATGTGATGTTGGCAATCAATTCGAGAGGACGACAACATAAAAGCAAGGATGCATTGGTGAGGCCTCACTTGGAGCATTGTGAGCAGTTTTCGTCCCCATATCTAAGAAAAGATGTGCTGACCTCGGAAGGGGCTCAAAGGAGCCACAGGAATTTGAACAGGACCCCACTAACTCTGTTGACGGGACATTAACCGCATAGACTTCAACAGCCCTCTCTCCAATTCCAGCCTCACTCCTTCTGAACGTCGAGCTCTCCACTCCCGCTGCACTAATCCTATCCTCACCATCAAACCCGCAGATAGGGGAGGTGCTGTAGTAGTCTGTCGGACTGACCCCTACCTTGCTGAGGCCTATCGCCAACTCTCGGACACCTCCTCTTACTTACCCCTCGAACAGGACCCCATTAAGGAACACCAGGACATCGTCTCCCACACCATCACCAACCATTCTGACTCTGGGGATCTCCCAACACCACCACCAACCTCAAACGTCCCGGACCCCGCGGCTCCTGTTTCTGCCTCCTCCGCTAAATCTAAACCCCCGTGTCCAGGTAGACCCATTGTTTCAGCTTGTTCCCCCCACTTAACATATAGCATACCCCGACTCTGTTTTGTCCCCCATGGTTCAGTCCCTCCCTACCTACATCCTTGACAAGTCACCCGCTGTAAATCTGTTCAAGGACTTCAGGTTCCCTGCCCCATCACCTTATTAGTACTATGGATGTCCAGTCCATACACATCTCCACCCCACCCCTACCAGGAAGCTCTCAAAGCTCTCGTTTATTTCTGGACACCAGACCCAACCATTTCCCTTCCTCTCTCCTCCGCCTCGCGTAACTTGTCCTCACACACAATAATTTCTTCTTTGGCTTCTCCCGCTTCCTTCAAACAGAAGTGGTAGCCACGGGCACTCGCATGGGTCCCAGCTGAGCCTGCCTGTTTGTCGGCTACGTGGAACAGTCTGTGTTCTAAGCCCACATTGGTGAGCATCCCGCACTTTTCTTACGCTACATCGATGACCGAATTGGTGCTGCTTCCTGCAACTCGTCAACTTCATCTACTTCGCCTCAAACTTCCACCCGCCCTCAAATTCACCTGGTCCATTTCTGACACTTCCCTTCCCTTTCTCCATCTCAATGACCCTATCACCAGAGACAGCTTATCCACCTGTGTCCATTGCAAATCCACGGACTCTCGTATCTCTTTGGACGAGATCTCGTCTCACCGTGCTGCTTGTAAAAGCGCCACCCCACTTCTCAACTCCCCCGTCTCCGCCGCATCTGCTCTCAAGATGAGGCTTTCCTTTCTAGAACGAAGGCGATGTCCTCCTTTTTCAAAGAAAGGGACTTTCCTTCCCCCACCATCAACGTTGCCCTCAACCGCATCTCTACCACTTCACGCACATCTGCTCCTACCCCATATTCCCGCAACCCTACCTGGGATAGGATTCCTTTTGTCCTCACCTACCACCCCAGATAAATCTCCGACACTTCTGGCACCGCCAACGGTTTCCCACCTCCAAGCACATCATTCCCTCCCCCGCACAATTCCCCACTCCCAAATGTGTGCTTTCTGCAGGGATCCTTACGCAACCCCGTTGTCCATTCATCCCTCCCCACTGATATCCCTCCTGGCAATTATCCTGGCAAGTGGAACAAATTAAAATGGGTGGCTGCCCGTACACCTCCTCCCTCACTACCATTCAGGTCCCTAAACAATCCTTTCAGATGAGGCGGCACCTGTGAGTCTGTGTCCAGTGTTCCCGCTGTGGCCTCCTGTATATCGGTGAGATCCGAGTTAGATTGGGAGACCGCTTCGACAAGCATCTAAGCTCCGGCCGCCAGAAAAAGTGGGATCTCCCAGTAGCCACCCATTTTAATTTCACTTCCCATTCCCATTCTGATGTGTCCATCTATGGTCTCCTCCACTGTCATAACCCCGCCACATTTACATTGGAGAACCAACACCTTATATTCCGTTTGGACAGACTGCAACCTGATGGCATGAACAACGATTTAACAACGGAACTCAAAGTTCCGGTAATGTCCCTCATTCACCATTTCCCATTCCCTTTTTCCTCTCGCATGTTACCTCCTTGCCTCCCTCTGGTGCTCCACTCCCGATTTTTTTCTCCCATCGTCTTCACCAATCAACTTCTGAGTGTATTCCTTCATCCCCCCCCTCCCGATTTCACCGATCACTTGTTACGATCTTAACAAAATACCAGCAACTGCGGATCACAGCAGACATTCTAAATCCACTGTTTTTATTAGTAACTACTTATAATGTAAGGCATTAGTCACAGCAAACAAAAGTGTGTGTATGTGTGTGTGTGTGTGTGTGCGTGTGCGAGTGCGAGTGCGAGTGTGTGTGTGTGTGTGTGTGTGTGTGTGTGTGTGTGTGTGTGTGTGTGTGTGTGTGTGTGTGTGTGTGTGTGTCCCAATCAATTAAGTCTGAAAAGTCTTTTCCCCAAATCAGTCTCTGGAATCCAGTGTCGAAACGTCAACTTGTAAGACAACGCGGAGAAGTATTTACGAGAGGATTGTAAGACTGAGTAACTGAGTGACAGGCACCGCCGTTTGAAGTCGTCGGAATCCCACGAATCCACGCAGAAGTGTATCCAGAGTAGTATCGTTTGACACGAGTGGTCGTGACAACACCCCTCGACTCCTTGTACAAGGGAAACGAAAATGCGATCGGCACCAATACTTCAGAGACCCACACATGGATCAATCAACGTGACAGTTACTTTAGCCACAGGCACTGCGTCGCTGTTTCAGTAATTCTCCGGGCAGGGAGAATTATCAAAGTTGTCCGTATTTTGCAACGAGCCGTGCCAGCTCGTGGTGCGATGCTTTTTAAGATGGTAACAGTCTTCAGGGGAGTCTTCAGCCAGTCTTCATGTCTGGCTTCTTCCAGTTACCCCGCCCCTCACAAGTCACACTGGCTTTTCGAGCACAAACAGTTCCTATATTCTCTCTCTCTCCCTTCCTGGGTGTCACTCAGAACCCAGCTCCGCCTTTTTTGACGTCACTCAGTCCAATGTCTTAAAGGGACACTCACAGTTAATGAAACGGGAGCTGGTAATACTGTACACGCCGTTTCGCTCTCCGCTCCTTCAATCTATTCTGAGATTTTTTTAATCTCCAGTCCTGCCGAAGGGTTTCGACCCGAAAGGTCGACAGTTCTTTTTCTCCACAGATGCTTTCTGGCCTGCTGAGTTCCTCCGGCATTGTGTGTGTGTTGGTCACAAAAATGATTCCGGGAATGAAAGTCTTGTCATATGAGGAGATTCGATGACTCTGGGCCTCTCTGACTGGAATTCAGAAGAATGAGGCGGACCTCATTGAAAACCTATCAGGTGTTGAAATGTTTCGATGGAATCGATGTGGAGAGGATGTTTCCTGTGGTGACCCAGAGGACAAAGAGGCTCAGAATAGAGCGACGTCCTTTTAGAGTGGAGATGAGGAGGAATTTCTTTACCAAGAGAGTCGCGAATCTGTGGGATTTGTGGCCTCTGGACTGACCGTAAACGTCAGCCTGTGACGTAGCACAATTTCATTCTCTCATTGGTGTTACTCCCTGTTGTCGCTGTGCTGCCCGTGTGCGCGGTTGCACAGTATCTGAAACACTCCCACGCAGATCGCAGTCGGTGCGGCGCTGATGGAATTTTCTTTCATTGGAAGTGCCGTGCAGTGTTCAGTCCATGCAGAAAGATTCCTGCCCAGATCAGTGGCCATGTTCCACAGCGCCACAAAGAGCCCGTGATATTACATGGCTAATCCCGGAGACTTTCCAATTACTCTGACCCACCCACTCCAGCTGACTGACGGTGGTGAACCCATCGATGTCCAAGCTCTTGTCTCTCTGCTGCAATCACATGGACGGTACAAGAACCTCGGGACTCGCACCACCAGGTTCAGGGACAGCGGCTGCCTTCCCCAGGGACAGATCCCTTCCCCAGTGATCAGGATCGTGAACAACAGAGGATAATTACACTGCCTTGTCCATCCATTGAGATGCTCCCACAACCAATGATCGCACTTTAGCGAATTTATATCTTGTTATTTCATCTCCCGTTATTTATTGCTATTTATTTATATTTGCATTTGCACAGTTTGCTGTCTTCTGGTTGATATTTCACTGATGCTGTTATAGTCACCATTCTATGGATTTTCTGAGTATTCTGGAAACAAACGGAGACTGAAATCTCCAGCTAACGAAACGTCATCAGACACACTCTCAGCCAATCAGTGAACAGAATTGGGAGACGCATTGGCGGGGGCGTGCAGGTGGGCGGCACGCTGAGCGCTGAGACACGTATGTTCTCATTGGCGGAGGATAGTAGGTGGGCGGGACGCTGAGCTCTGGGAGAAGCATGTTCTCATTGGCGGACTAGTGTAGGTGGGCGGGACGCTGAGCTCTGGGAGAAGCATGTTCTCATTGGCGGAGGAGTGTAGGTGGGCGGGACGCTGAGCTCCGGGAGAAGCATGTTCGCATTGGCGGAGGAGTGTAGGTGGGCGGGACGTTGAGCTCAGAGCGGACCGAACATGGAACCGGGAGCGAGTGGATCCGGGGAGAGGCGGCAGATCGCGAGTTGCATCTCGGGTAAAGGCTGAACACCGGCCGGGGGTTTGAATCCTTCCGATAGCAGAGGTGAAGAGACCCTGAGATGTTTCAGCTACACGGAGGGCGCCCGGCCTTTCCCCGCCGAGGATCGGGGCCTGTTGTCTGGAGTTGTGTCCCAGACCCGTCCCTTCCTGCTGGGAGACGGGAGCTGCCCCGCAGCGGCTGCCGATGGATCTCCGGAGCTCTCACCGCTCCCCTGTGCAATCCGAATGGCTGAAAACCAAGGGAGAACAAAGCGTAAAGGTAAACCCGTGCTTTAGAAAATAAGTAACAGGAGTAGTCGTGGCCATTCGGCCTTTGTGCTTGTTCTGTCCTTTCCTGCGATTACGCCCGATCTTTGACATCAGCACCACTTTCCTGCAACGTTCCCATAATCGCTGGGCCCCTAAATTTTTCTTTAAATTCATAAACCTAGTGGAGAAAATTCCAAAGATTCACCACACTCTGGGTGAGAAAAATTCCCCTCATCCTGATGAGCTGGCCTCGAATTTTGAGTCTGTGACCCCTGGTTCCACACCCCAGCCCCGTCCCTGTCAGTACCCTGTGAGACTGTGTCTGTCTCAGTCTGACCACCTCTTATTTCTCTCATTTTGAGACAGGCCCAGTCAGTGTAATCTCTCTGAGGACACCAGCACAACCCCAGAATCAATCTGGGAAACCTCTTCATTCCTTTTATCCCACAGACTGACTCTGAGAGGGGAGCAGACCTGTGTACTCTCTCACCAGGACCCCGGATAACTTCAGAGGAGTTCATCATTCTTGTATTAGACCCCATAGGACCATTTTGCCGATCAGGTCTGCTCCGTCATTTCATCATGGCTGATCCATTTTACCTCTCTTTCGCAGTCTCCTGCCTCACCCCCTCCACACCGCCCCGTATCCCTTCATGCCCTGACTGATCACAAGTCTTACAACCTCTGTCTTAAATATACATAATGACTTGGCCTCCGTAGCTGCCTGGGGCAACAATTTCCACAGATTCAGTCCTCTCTGCCACAGAAATTCCTCCTCATTTTGGTCCCAAAAGGAGAACCCTCTATTCTGAGGCTACATTCTCTGGTCTTAGACCCGCCCACCAGAGAAAACATCCTCTCCACATCCACTCTGTCAGGGTCTTTCACCATTCAATTAGGTTACCCGTCAGTCTTCTGAATTCCAGTGAAAACTGGCCCAGAGCCATCAGATGCTCTTCACATTACAAGCCGTTTAATCCTGGAATCATTTTCATGAGCCATTGAACCCTTTCCAGTTTCAGCACATCTTTCCAGGATAAGGGCCCAACACTGCTTCAGTACTCCAGGTGAGGCCTCACCAATGATTTATAAAGACTCAGCATTACATCCTCATCCTCTTCTAATGAATAGTGAGATCACATTTGCTTTCCCCACTCCTGCAAACTCACCCTGCACACGGACTCCCACTTCCCTTTGCATCTCAGTTTCTGCGTTTTTCAACATTTAGAAAATGAACAACCCTTTTACTTCTGAGAACAAAGAGCATGAGCGTACATTTCCCGACAGTGTGTTCCATCTGCCACTTCATTGCTCAGTCTCCGAACCTGTCTAAGTCCTTCTGTAGTCCCTCAAACCCCGAATCCAATCCTTTGTATATGAAATAATGTTTGATGAGTAAATCTGATTTGCTGTGACAATGACCTGTTTTGAGACTTTTGAAAACCGAAAGGGAATCTGAACAAATGACAACTTTACATGGACGAGCACGAAATGATGGTGACCAGTTCTGCTGTAGATCCTGATAAATGGATGGTAGGTTAAACTATCTCAGTAACTTCCTTAATATATAGTGAATCAACCCATATTTCAAGTGTGATAAAAACCCAGGCACACAAAACTAATAACACTCTTCTTGTGAAGTTCCCAACAGTCCTCCAACACACCTTGAACAGATTAATCATTTCTTCTCCCTTAAATTAATCTAATATGTTAACATAAAATTCAACCTCCACAATATTTATCAATTATTTTCTGATCCGATGCTTCCATGTCAGCTTATTATCCGTCCACATGCCTGGAAATCTTACCACTGACACCTTTTAAGGAGTTTGACCAGATCATTTCCAATCAAGTGCAGGTCTGTTCATCCTGTTTGTAAAACACATAACTTGTCTTGTAGCTGCTGGAAACTTAAATCCTATCTATTTGCCAACTGTTTGACCTTATTAATTGTGAATACATCCTTTATACATGGACAAATTTCAAAAATCAAAATTTCTACCTCTAATCCATAAACCATCATCTGCACCTAGTGATTAACACACACTCCAAAACCTATTTCAGAAAAAGTTTCATTAATTATAATATGAAGTAATAAACACTACCTTGTGGGATCCCAATCTCTATCTCATGATGACCTGAATATAATTTGTACACCTGTACCTGACACAAGATGTCCAATCACAAAAAAACTCAGGCCCACTCCATCCTCATTTCCACAATTTCTTAAAAATTCTTTCCTTCCATAAATACCGTCTGCCTATCGAATAGTAAAAATACTGCTGTTACAACATCAATATTTAACTGTGCTTTCCTAATATCATCTTCCAAACATAAAAATGAATTCAATGTCATACTTGCCCACCCATACCTTTACAAGACGTCCAAATAAAAACAATCAGAAATATTTGCACAATAGACCCCTCAGTTGCATTTCCACAAATTAATCAAAAGTCCATCCTTCAATATCAAAAAATAATGCTATTACAGCGTCTTTATTTAACTGTGCTTTCCTAATATGAACTTCCAAACCCAAAAGTGATTCAAATGTTATTCTATCTTTCTGAATTCCCGTCTGATAAAAGGTGAAATCACCTCTTTTATCAAAAATATAATTCAAACTCTCGATTACCATACATTCCACAAGTTTACATAAATGAGACGTTAAGGATATTGGCCTATAACAAGGAGGATCAGACGGGGAGCTCCAGGTTTTAGAATGGTTACGACTACAACCATTTTCCATGAGGAAAGTGGATGGCCAAACCTCCAAATACAATTCAAACAGTTAATATTTCCACACAAGAAAATTACATACATACCTGTTGAATCAAGAATTTCTACAACAAGTGCGTCATAAATTTTATTCCCAATCACAACTCTATACCCTGCCCCTTTCCTTATAAAACTGGCCACACCACCCCTCTACCAACTAACCTGTCAAGCCTAACAACAATATAATCCTGCACAGGAATAAAAAATTAAAATGTGCAGGTTTCCTGAACAGATATAACATTGGAAGAATCTGAAAATCAGAAATAATCTTCTTAAAGTCTTGACCATTATAAATCAGATTTAGTACATTTCATTGATATATTTTAATCCTATTATGTATGTTCACAAGTAGACTGGGATACAGGTACCCCACCCAACAAAACTTCATTTAAAACTTCCCACAAAACACCAGTTACACCAAGATACCTTTCTGCAGCTTTCACAATAATTTTAATTTCCTCAGTAGGATGAGATGTCTGAGCAGTACAATTCACCACATCGGTTATAAACATCACAAACTTCATTTTATCCAGCAGTGAAGTATCTTTGGTGAGAGAACTGTGATGCCGGCATATATCCACTGACGTCACAGTCTGTTCTCTGAGTGGGATCACTTTATCCAGTTTACCTGCTCTGCTTGCTGTACTTGTCCTTGAACGGGCCCTTCTGCTCACTGTGTTGTTCTGAACCAATTGAACTGGTCACTTCATGCCTTACTAAACCAATCCCTTCTGCCTACACAAGGAACACATCCCTCCATTCTCCTCACATCCACGTGGTATCTAATAGCCTCTTTCGCATCTGCCTCCACCACCACCCGATATTCACTCCAGACACCCACCACTATGGGAATGAAAAAACAAAACTTGAAATGCAAATTTCCTTTAAACATCCTGAGTCAGGTTTGTAACATCATTGTCTTTTCTAATTGTTTTTTTCCACAGCAGCTATGCAGAGAAAAGACAAAATTACACTGAATTACAAAATACTTCAATAGTGCAAAAAGGACCAATGAGGATGTGTTCCCTCTTTCTCCTGAAGTGCATGTCCACTGGCATTGGACATTTCCTCCTCAGAGAAAAAATCCCGGCTGTCCACTCTGTCTGTGCCTCTCACATTCCTGTAAACGTCTGTCAGACCTCCCTCAGCCTCTGCCACTCCGGAGAAAATTACCCGAATTGTCCGGTCTCACTTTATCCAGGCAGCATCCTGTTAAGCCTCTTCCACTCACCATCCAAAACCTCCGCATTATTCCTGTATTAGAATGCAATTCTCCAGATGTGGTTAAACTAGAGATTTATACAACTGCAACATAACTGCCTGACAATGGAACCACTATCTGGGAGTTATGAACTCGGATTCCAAGATCCCCCTGTAGATCAACACAGTCCAATCTCGCCCCATGAATATAACAGCAAAGAGATAATGCTGAGGCTTTATAAGACAAGAGGCAGGCCACACTTGGAGTATTGTCAACAATGTTGGGCCCCATATCTCAGACAGGATGTGTTGTCATTGGAGAGAATCCAGAGGAGGTACAGAAAGATGATTTGGGGAATGAAGGAGTTAAAATACAAGGAGCACTTGGCAGCTTTGACCCTGTGCTCACTGGAACTCAGAAAAATGCGGGGACATCTCATTGAAACCTACCGAGTGTTGAAAGGACTGGATAAGGTGGATGTGGAGAAGGCATTTCCTGTGGTGGGGCAAAGCCACAAAGTCGAGGGGCCACCTTTTCAAACAGAGGTAAGCAGGATATTTTTTTTATTAGCCAAGGTGTATTGGATCTGTGGAATGCTCTGTCACAGACTACGGTGGAGGCCGAGTGTGTGGGTATATTCAAGGCGGAAGTTAATCGTTTCCTGATCAGTCAGGGTATCAAAGGATATGGCGGGAGGTCAGATATCTGGAATTGAATGCGATCTGGGATCAGCCATGATGGAAATGTGGCTGACTCAATGGGCTGAATGGTCTAATTCTGTTCCTATGCCTTATGGACTTATGAACACAAGCCCCCTCAATCATGATGAATCTCCTCTGCACTCTTCCAGCACAAAACATCCTTTGTACAGAATGCTAAGCGGAACTGAATGTAACTTTTCAAGAACGTTGTCAAGTCAGGCAGCATCTGTTGAGGGGAATAGAGTCAATGGTTGGGACAGAACCCCTCCCTTACGGCACTAACACAGGCCCTTCGGCCCAACCTTTCCATGCTGTCCTCCTGTCCATTTAAACTAATTCCTCTGCCTGTCTTTGACACAGAACACAGAAATCTACAGCACATTACAGGCTCTTCAGCCCACAAAGTTGTAGCGACCATGTAACCTACTCTAGAGACTGCCTAGGATTTCCTGATCGTATATCCCTCTATGTTTCTAAGCCCCATGAACCTATCTAAGAGCCTCTTAAAATATCCTATTGTATCCACCTCCACCACCGTTGCCAGCAGCCCATTCCAGCACCCACCACTCTCTGTGTAAGAAACTTACCCCTGACATTCCCTCAGTACCGACTTCCAAGCAGCTTAAAACTACGTCCCCTCGTGTTAGTCACTTCAAGCCTGGGAAAATGCCTCTGGCTATCCACATGGTCAAAGCCTCTCATCATCCTATTACAATTACTTATGTACAGATTAGGAGAATTATAGCTTCAACATCACCTCACAGCTCTTGAACTCAATCCCACGGTTGATGAAGGCCATCACACCAGACATTTTCCTAACAACACTGCCAACCTCCACAGCAGCTTTGAATGTCGTATGGACATGGACCCCAAGATCTCTCTGACCCTCCACACTGCCAAGAGTCTTACCATTAATATTATATTCTGCGTTTAAATTTGACCTGCAGAAATGAACCTCTTCATCTGTGTTGAACTCCATCTGCCACTTCCCAGTTCTGCATCCGAGGTGAGGAAATAGATTGCTGAGCCTCTGGCTAGGATCTTTATGTCCTCACTGTCCATGGGAATGGTACCAGAGGATTGGAGGGAGGCGAATGTTGTCCCCTTGTTCCAAAAGGGTAGTAGGGATAGTCTGGATAATTATAGACCATTGAGCCTTACATCTGTGGTGGGAAAGCTGTTGGAAAAGATTCACAAAGATAGGATTTATTGGCATTTAGAGAATCATGGTCTGATCAGTGATAGCGTGGCTTTCTGAAGGGCAGATTGTGTCTAACAAGCCTGATGGAGTTCTTTTAGGAGGTGACCAGGTATATAGATAAGGGTAGTGCAGTGGATGTAATCTACATGGATTTTAGTAATGCATTTGATAAGGTTCCACACGGTAGGCTTAATCAGAAAGTCAGAAGGCATGGGATCCAGGGATGTTTGACCAGGTGGATTCAGAATTGGCTTGCCTGCTGAAAGCAGAGAGTTGTGGTGGAGGGAGTACATTTGGATTGGAGGGTTGTGACTAGTGGTGTCCCACAAGGATCAGTTCTGGGACCCCTACTTTTCGAGATTTTTATTAACGACCTGGATGTGGGGGTAGAAGGATGGGTTGGCAAGATTGCAGAAGGCACAAAGGTTGGTGGTGTTGTGGATAGTGCAGAGGATTTTCAAAGATTGCAGAGAGACATTGATAGGATGCAGGAGTGGGCTGAGAAGTGGCAGATAGAGTTCAACCTGGAGAAGTGTGAGGTGGTACACTTTGGAAGGACAAACTCCAAGGCAGAGTACAAAGTAAATGGCAGGATACTTGGAAGTGTGGAGGAGCAGAGGGATCTGGGGCTACATGACCACAGATCCCTGAAATTTGCCTCACAGGTAGACAGAGTAGTTAAGAAAGCTTATGGGGTGTTAGCTTTCAAAAGTCGAGGGATGGAGTTTAAGATTCGCGATGTAATGATGCAGCTCTCTAAAACTCTGGTTGGGCCACACAAGGAGTACTCTGTCCAGTTCTGGTCACCTCACCATAAGAAGGATGTGGAAGCATTGGAAAGGGTACAGAGGAGATTTACCAGAATGCTGCCTGATTTAGAGAGTATGGATTATGATCAGAGATTAAGGGAGCTAGGGCTTTACTCTCTGGAGAGAAGGAGGATGAGAGGAGAAATGATAGAGGTATAGTTGATATTATGGGGAATAGATAGAGTGGACAGCCAGCGCCTCTTCCCCAGGGCACCACTGCTCAATACAATGCTCAGGACATGGCTTTAAGGTAAGGGGAGGGAAGTTCAAGGGGGATATTAGAGGAAGATTTTCTACTCAGAGAGTGGTTGGTGCCTGGAATGCACTGCCCGAGTCAGTGGTGGAGGCAGATACACTAGTGAAGTTTAAGAGTCTACTAGACAGGTATATGGAGGAATTTAAGCTAAGGGAGGCAGAGTTTAAGGATCGGCACAACATTGTGGGCCGAAGGGCCTGTACTGTGCTGTATTGCTCTATGTTCTATCTATTTCTAGCTGGAATCTCTCTTTTAATTTAATTTCTCATTGAAGGCACGACACAGTACAGAAAACGTAATGCATTACATTTTCCTCCATTTTGCTTTGATACCTTACCCCGAAACAACACCACAACGTCATCAGTGGGGCCTTCTGGGAGTTGTAGTCATTGGTCCTCGCTCGCTCCCTGTCAAAGCATGTTTCGTCAGCCACCACAGACGTCACCGAAACAGACCCACCGAGGCGCGAAGGGGAATCACACCCGTTCTTGTGGGCGCCGAGACCGGCGACACCCACAGAAGCGAATCGCTGACCTCCGCCATGGAGATGGAGCGGAAGAGGAGGGGCTGATCATGGGCCGATTTCCTCCAGCCTATCGAAGCTCAGACGTAACAACTGACCCCTGATGTCACTGGCTGTGGTGCATGTCGCTCAAATGGGAACTCAGAGGGTGATTAGTTTATGTGAACGTCAGTCAGCCTTCCTGTCTTTATGAGTTTGGATTTGGATTTATAACGGGACAGGAAGCAAATTGGGAGAAATGTGAGTTTTTATGTGATGGTGCATCAGTCTCCGAGTTACATTATTAACAATAAAAGGGCAAAGGCCGTTGTGAGGAAGTAGGTGATTTACTGGAGGTTATATGGAGATAATATTGGAAGGGATATCAAACTTGGAATTGTTTGGGATACGATTTAGAAAATGGGGGGATTTGTGGGGATCATAATATTCCAGTGTTGATTAATGAGGGCAAAATGATTGTTACTGAAACAGGGAAGGTTGTGTTACTGGCTGGGTCATTTGTTGAGATTCATAATCAGGATATTTTAAGTGAAGAAATTAAACAATGTAGGGATATGTTTTTCAGTGCTGGAATGATGTGCTGGAAGTCAGCTGTAGCAATGATAGTATCACTGATGGAGAGATTTCTTTGTATGAATTTAAGACGTCTATTAATAATGCAGGTCAGGTGCTCCCAGGAAAGAGTGATATTTGAAATTGTAATTGTTTCTAATTCGCTTTTGTGAAAATATTAAATGTTTGAATTGTGCATCTACTTTCCTCATGGAAAATGGAAATAGTCGTGCCAATTCTAAAACCTGGCAGATCCCCATCTGATCCTTCTAGTTATGGGCCTATATCGTGAATGTCTCATTTATGTAAACTTATGGAATGTATGGTAATCAAGCGCTTGAGTTATATTTTGGAAAGAGTGGTGATAAAGTGTTTTATTAGAGTGGATTTTGGAAGGGTGAAATGACATTAGATTCAGTTTTAGACTTGGAAGATGATATTCGGAAAACAATTAAATAAAGATGTTGTAATAGCAGTATTTCTTGATACTGAAAAGGGAAATGATATGGAAGAAAGGACTTTTGATTAAATTAGGAGTGAGGGGGACATTGTATAATTTTTTTGAGTTTTTTTTGGATGGACTGTCCAAGTATCGGTCGGCATGTTATGTTTGTGTTTCTATGAGATAGAGAATGGGATCCCACAAGGCAGTATTTGTAGCCCTTCATTATTTAATATTATGATTAATGATATTTTCTCTGAGATGGGAAAATGGGATACCCTGGGTAAATCACAATATACAGATGACGTAGCTTTATAGATTAGAGGTTTTAATTGCAATTTACAATTAATAGGTCAAACAGTGGGCAGATTGATGAGGATTTTAAGCTTTCAGTCGTTAAAACACATTACGTGGTTTACAAACAGCATTAATAGACTTGCAGTTGATTTTAAATTATGTCATTAATATCTTGTGGAAGTGTCAGAGGTAAGATTTCTCAGTATGTGGATGGATAATAAGCTGACGTGGAAGCACCTATCAGTAAAATAATTGATAAATGTAAAGGAGCTTTAAATCTCCTCAGACATCTATGTGGGTATTCTTGGGTGCAACATGAAAATCTTTGTTGATCAATTATATTTGTTTAATTTGATCTGTTCTTGATTATGTCTGTGTGGCTAATGGATCAGCTTCATCTTCAAATTAAAAATGTTTGTATGTGATACAATTACAGACTTTAAGATTGTGTTCTGGTGCAGTAATGTCATCTCCTGTTTTGGCTTTACTGATTGCAATGGGACAATTGCCCTCAAAGTAACAGAGGTTCAAGTTGATGTCAACATACTGGATTAATTTGCGGGGGCAAGGAAATGATCATCCTGTTAAAGGTGTGCTGGAGGACGGTTGGGGACATCACAAGAAGAGTGTTTTTTGTTTTGGGTGGCTGGGTTCTTACCACGCTGGGAATATGGGTGTATTTGATGATACAATAAGTCCCACTGTAGCTTTCTCCGTAACCCCACCTTGTTTTCTCCAATGACTTCAGTTGATTTTAGGTTACACGATCGGTTTCGGTTCTGCCTGAGTGTCTGTTGGTTCATCAGTATATTAATGAAAGTTGTTATCATACAGTAACCATTTTTACAGATGAATCAAAAGATAAGTTTACTGGGGATGTTGGTGTGGCTGTTTTTGTGTGCCTGAATTGCAGGTAATGGTAAAGAAATGACTTATAGCCATTTATCAGCATAGGAAGCAGAATTCTTTCCCAACAGTTTAGGTTTACAGTGGGTGGAGGAAATTGGTCCTTATAATTTGCTCGGAATACATTTCGGTTTTGATGAGTCTTAAACAGGTCATTCTGACAGTAGGTCAGATTGACTGTTGGAAACTTGTCAAACGGTATTTCATATATAAAGTTTGATTTATATGTCTGCACATTATGACATATAGGGTAGCAAAGGTGAGTGGGATGTTGGATTATTGGGATGCTGTTAAAATCCAACAAAAGGCAACGAAAAAAACCATAAGAATGGTAAAGACGAAATATGAGGGCAAAATGACCAATAATATAAATCAGGATACTAAACGTTTAGTTTTCAGTTACATGAAGAGTGAAAGGGAGATGAGAGTTGATACTGGACCACTGGAAAATGATGCTGGTGAAGTAGTAATGGGGGACAAAGAAATGGCAGATGAACTTAATGAACAATCTTCACTGTCCCCCACTTGTCCCATTTAACCTGTCTCAATACGGGTGGACTTTAGGACCCGGGGGAGCTCAGGACCCGCCGCCCGTAGCTGCTGCTGAATCCCCGGTGTTTCTGTTCGGTTGACGGATGCGGTGAACGAGTTAAAATTAATCGATCGATAATTCTCATCTCGTGTTTATTTCACTCCATAGAACCATAGAACACTACAGCACAGAAAACAGGCCATTTGGCGCTTCTAGTCTGTGCGGAAACTTTATCCGCTCGTCCCATTGACCTGCACCCAGTCCGTAACCCTCCAGACCTCTCCCATCCATGTATCTATCCAATTTATTCTTAAAACTTAAGAGTGATCCCGCATTTATCACGTCAGATGGCAGCTCGTTCCACACTCCCACCACTCTCTGAGTGAAGAAGATCCTCCTCATGTTCCCCCTAAACCTTTCCGCTTTCACCCTAAAGCCATGTCCTCCCATTTTTATCTTTCCTAATCTAAGTGGAAAGAACCTACTCACATTTACTGTCTATACCCCTCATAATTTTGTAAACCTCTATCAAATCCCCCCTCAGTCTTCTATGCTCCAAGGAATAAAGTCCTAACCTGTTCAATCTTTCCCTGTAACTCAACTCCTGAACACCTGGCAACATCCTAGTAAATCTTCTCTGCAGTCTTTCAATCTTACTGATATCCTTCCTATAGTTAGGTGACCAGAACTGCAGATAATACTCCAAATTTGTCTTCACCAATGCCTGATACAACCTCAGCATAACATCCCAACTCCTGTACTCAGTACTTTCATTTATGAATGCCAGGATGCCAAAGGCCTTCTTTACAACCCTGTCTACCTGTGACTCCCAAATCCCTTTGTTTCTCCGCACTCCTCAGTGCCCTACCATTTACTGTGTATGTCCTACCTAGGTTTGTCCTTCCAAAACATAACACCTCACACCTGTCTGCATTAAATTCCATCTGTCATTTTCTGGCCCATTTTTCCAGTTGGTCCAGATCCCTCGGCAAGCTTTGAAAGCCTTCCTCGCTGTCCACAACGCCTCCAATCTTGGTGTCATCAGCAAAATTGCTGATCCAATTGACCACATCTATATCATTGATATAGACAACAAACAACAATGGTCCCAGCACAGATCCCTGAGGCACACCACTAGTCACAGGCCTCCAGTCTGAGAAGCAATCATCCACTACCACTCTCTGTCTTCTCCCACACAGCCAATTCCGAATCCAGTTTACAACCTCTCCATGGACACCTCGTGTCTGAACCTTCTGAACTAACCTCCCATGTGGGACCTTGTCAAAGGCCTTACTAAAGTTCATGCAGACAACATCCACAGCCTTTCCTTCATCTACTTTCTTGGTAACCTCTTCGAAAAATTCTACAAGATTTGTTAAACATGATCTACCACGCACAAAGACATACTGACTATCAGCCCTTGGCTGTCCAAATACTTGTATATCCGATCTCTCAGAACACCTTCCAATAACTGACCTACTACTGATGTCAGGATCACCGGCCTGTAGTTACCTGGTTTACCATTGGAGCCTTTTTTAAACAACAGAACTACAAGAGCTACCCTCCAATCCTCCGGCACTGCACCCGTGGCTGAAGATATTGTAAATATTTCTGTCAGGGCCCCTGCAATTTCTACACTAGTCTCTCTCAAGGTCCGAGGAAATATCAAGTCAGGCCCGGGGGATTTATCTACCTTTATGCACTGTAAGGCAGCAAGCACCTCCTCCTCTTTAATCTACAAATGTTCCATGACACTACTGCTTGTTTCCCTTCCTTCCATATACACTATACCAGTTTCCTGAGTAAATAATGATGCAAAAAAACTGTTTAAGATCTCCCCCATCTCGTGAGGCTCCACACATAGACGACCACTCTGATCTTCTAGGGGACCAATTTTGTCCCTTACTATCCTTTTACGCTTAATATACTTGTAGAAACCCTTTGGGTTTACCTAAACATTATCTGCCAAAGCCACCTCATGTCTTTTTTCCTTCCTGATTTCCTTCTTTAGTATTTTCTTACATTTTCTATACTGTTCAAGTAACTCATTTGTTCTTTGTTGCCTCTACCTGCTATACACCTCTCTCTTTTTCTTAACCAGATCACCAATATCCCTTGAAAACCAAGGTTCCCTATGCCTGTTAACTTTGCCTTTAATCCTGGCAGGAACATGCAAACTCTGCACTCTCAAACTTTCGCCTTTGAAGGCCTTCCACTTACTGAACACATCCTCGCCAGAAAAAAAAAATTATCCCAATCCACTCTTCCTAGATCCTTTTTCATTTCCACAAAATTGGCCCTTCTCCAATTTAGAACCTCAACTTGAGGACCAGTCCCATCCTTATACATAATTAACTTGAAACTAATGACATTATGGTCACTGGACCCAAAATGTTCGCCTACACATACTTCTGTCACCTGACTGTCTGGTTTCCTAATAGGAGATCAAGTATTGCATCCTCTCTCGTAGGTACCTCTATATATTGATTTTAGAAAACTTTCCTGAAAACATTTCACAAACTCCAAGCCATCTAGTCTTTTTACAGTTTGGGAGTCCCAGTCAATATGAGGAAAGGTAAAATTCCCTACTATTACAACTTCCTGTTTCTTACATCGGTCTTCTATCTTTATACAGGTTTGCTCCTCCAATTCTCTCTGACTATTGGGCGGTCTATAATACACCCCTATTAGTGTGGTCATACCTTTCCTGTTCCTCAGCTCCACCCATATGGCCTCTGTAGACAAGCCCTCCGGGCTGTCCTGTCTACGCACAGCTGTGATATTTTCCCTGAATAGTAATGCCACTCCTCCCCCTTTCATCACTCCCCCTCTATCACGTCTGAAACAACAAATAATTCTATCACGTATAAACCTTAGGTCAGAGGTTATCTTTTTGTATTAATGTATTAAAAATAAATTATAAATTCTACCAATGGAATCTCTTACTAAAGGATTCATATTCAAACAGTATCCAACAAATCAGATTCTTGCATATATGGAAACTTAGATAATTATTTTTGTAAAAAATGTCTAACATGAAGATATTGCAGTAAGTGTGTATGAGAGAGAGAATATTTGCTAATTAACTCTTCATGTCATCAATCGACCATCACAAAATAAAGGAAAATAAAAATAAATAAATCTGCAAAAAAAAACAGATCCCCTTAATCACTAAAATTTAAACAACATTGGGAGAGAGAACTTAATATGACCTTTGTTAATGAAGATGGTCAACTCTGCTTTAATATGAACCAATCAGCTGCGCCACGTCCACATGGGCCGGTTTCAGTCGGTCCACCGAGAAAACCTCCTCTCTCCCCCCAATGTCCAGCACGAACGTGGACCCGTTGTTCCTGATCACCGTAAACGGCCCCTCGTAGGGCAGCTGTAGCGGTGCCCGATGTCCGCCCTGTCGTACAAACACAAACTTACAGTTTCGCAGGTCTTTGGGTACGCAGGTCGGGTTCTGCCCATGCTGCGAAGTGGGTATGGGGGCCAGGTTGCCGAGCCTCTCGCGTAGTCTGCTCAGGACTGCTGCGGGTTCTTCCTCTTGCCCCCTTGGGGCTGGTATGAACTCCCCTGGGATGACCAGGGGTGCGCCGTACACCAACTCGGCCGACGAGGTGCGCAGATCTTCTTTGGGCGCCGTGCGGATTCCGAGCAGGACCCAGGGAAGCTTGTCCACCCAGTTAGGCCCTTTGAGGCGGGCCATGAGAGCCCCTGTCTGAGGAGTCAAGGGCCAGGGGTCTCTCTGCTCTCGGTCCAGCGTAAAACCCTTGGGGAGACATTAGATGTCCATCCACTTTCATCGAGTCAAACCACGGGAAAGGTTCGTGTCGGCCACCCGACCGCGCCTGAGGCCCAGCGGCCTTTCCCCGATCCCCGGGGCCCCGCTGCCCGTGTCTCCCCCGATCCCCAGGGCCCCGCTGCCCCAGTCTCCCCCCCCGATCCCCGGGGCCCCGCCACCTGAGTCTCCCCCCGATCCCCGGAGCCCCGCCGCCCGAGTCTCCCCCCGAACCCCGGGGCCCGGCTGCCCGAGTCTCCCCCCGATCCCCAGCGCTGCCCGTCTCCCCCCTATCCCCGGGGCCCTGCTGCCCCAGTCTCCCCCCCCCCCCCGATCCCCGGGGCCCCGCCACCTGAGTCTCCACCGATCCCCGGGGCCGCGCCGCCCGAGTCTCCCCCCCGATTCCCGGAGCCCCGCCGCCCGTCTCCCCCCAAACCCCGGGGCACCACTGCCCGAGTCTCCCCCCGATCCCCGGAGCCCGGCTGCCCGAGTCTCCCCCCGATCCCCAGCGCTGCCCTAGTCTCCCCCTATCCCCGGGGCCCCGCTGCCCGAGTCTCCCCCCGATCCCCGGAGCCCGGCTGCCCGAGTCTCCCCCCGATCCCCAGCGCTGCCCTAGTCTCCCCCTATCCCCGGGGCCCGGCTGCCCGAGTCTCCCCCGATCCCCAGCGCTGCTCGAGTCTCCCACCCCCGATCCCCGGGGCCCTGCTGCCCGAGTCTCCCCCCCGATCCCCGGGGCCCTGCTGCCCGAGTCTCCCCCCCGATCCCCGGGGCCCTGCTGCCCTGTAGATCAACACAGTCCAATATCGCCCCATGAATATAACAGCAACGAGATAATGCTGAGGCTTTATAAGACACGAGTCAGGCCACACTTGGAGTATTGTCAACAATGTTGGGCCCCATATCTCAGACAGGATGTGTTGTCATTGGAGAGAGTCCAGAGGAGGTTCAGAAAGATGATTTCAGGAATGAAGGGGTTAAAATATGAGGAGCACTTGGCAGCTTTGACCCTGTGCTCACTGGAACTCAGAAAAATACGGGGCATCTCATTGAAACCTACCGAATGTTGAAAGGACTGGATAAGGTGGATGTGGAGAAGGTATTTCCTGTGGTGGGGCACAGCCACAAAGTCGCGGGGCCACCTTTTCAAACAGAGGTAAGCAGCTTATTTTTTTTATTAGCCAAGGTGTATTGGATCTGTGGAATGCTCTGCCACAGACTGCGGTGGAGGCCAAGTGTGTGGGTATATTCAAGACGGCAGTTGACCGTTTCCTGATCAGTCAGGGCATCAAAGGATATGGCGGGAGGTCAGATATCTGGAATTGAGTGCGATCTGGGATCAGCCATGATGGAAAGGCGGCTGACTCAATGGGCTGAATGGCCTAATTCTGTTCCTATGCCTTATGGACTTAGGAACACAAGCCCCCTCAATCATGATGAATCTCCTCTGCACTCTTCCAGCACAAAACATCCTTTGTACAGAATGCTAAGCGGAACTGAATGTAATTTTTCAAGAACGTTGTCAAGTCAGGCAGCATCTGTTGAGGGTAATAGAGTCGATGGTTGGGACAGAACCCCTCTCTTACGGCACAAACACAGGCCCTTCGGCCCAACCTTTCCATGCTGTCCTCCTGTCCAATTAAACTAATCCCTCTGCCTGTCTTTGACACAGAACACAGAAATCTACAGCACATTACAGGCTCTTCAGCCCACAATGTTGTACCGACCATGTAACCTACTCTAGAGACTGCCTAGGATTTCCTGATCGTATATTCCTCTATGTTTCTAAGCTCCATGTACCTATCTAAGAGTCTCTTAAAATATCCTATTGTATCCACCTCCACTATCGCTGCAGGCAGTGCATTCCATGCACCCACCACTCTCTGTGTAAGAAACTTACCCCTGACATTCCCTCAGTACCGAATTCCAAGCAGCTTAAAACTACGTCCCCTCGTGTTAGTCACTTCAAGCCTGGGAAAATGCCTCTGGTTATCCACATGGTCAAAGCCTCTCATCATCTTATTACAATTACTTATGTACAGGTTAGGAGAAATATAGCTTCAACATCACCTCACAGCTCTTGAACTCAATCCCATGGTTGATGAAGGCCATCACACCAGACGCCTTCCTAACAACACTGCCAACCTTCGCAGCAGCTTTGAATGTCGTATGGACACAGACCCCAAGATCTCTCTGACCCTCCACACTGCCAAGAGTCTCATCATTAATATGATATTCTGTGTTCAAATTTGACCTGCAGAAATGAATCTCTTCATCTGTGTTGAACTCCATCTGCCACTTCCCAGTTCTGCATCCGAGGCGAGGAAATAGATTGCTGAGCCTCTTGCTAGGATCATTATGTCCTTATTGCCCACGGGAATGGTCCCGGAGGATTGGAGGGAGGCGAATGTTGTCCCCTTGTTCAAAAAGGGTAGTAGGGTCAGTCCGGATAATTATAGACCATTGAGCCTTACATCTGTGGTGGGAAAGCTGTTGGAAAAGATTCACAAAGATAGGATCAATTGGCATTTAGAGAATCATGGTCTGATCAGTGACAGTCAGCATGGCTTTCTGAAGGGCAGATCGTGTCTAACAAGCCTGATGGAGTTCTTTTAGGAGGTGACCAGGCATATAGATGAGGGTATTGCAGTGGATGTGATCTACATGGATTTTAGTAATGCATTTGATAAGGTTCCAGACTGTAGGCTTATTCAGAAAGTCAGAAGGCATGGGATCCAGGGATGTTTGACCAGGTGGATTCAGAGTTGGCTTGCCTGCAGAAAGCAGAGAGTTGTGGTGGAGGGAGTACATTCGGATTGGAGGGTTGTGACTAGTCGTGTCCCACAAGGATCAGTTCTGGGACCACTGCCTTTCGTGATTTTTATTAATGACCTGGATGTCGGGGTAGAAGGATGGATTGGCAAGTTTGCTGAAGACACAAAGGTTGGTGGTGTTGTGGACAGTGAAGAGGATTGTCAAAGAATGCAGAGAGACATTGATAGGATGCAGGAGAGGGCTGAGAAGTGGCAGATAGCGTTCAACCTGCAGAAGTGTGAGCTGGTACACTTTAGAAGGACAAACTCCAAGGCAGAGTACAAAGTAAATGGCAGGATACTTGGAAGAGTAGAGGAGCAGAGGGATCTGGGGCTACATGTCCACAGATCCCTGAAAGTTGCCTCACAGGTAGACAGAGTAGTTAAGAAAGCTTATGGGTTGTTAGCTTTTATAAGTCGAGGGATAGAGTTTAAGAGTGGTGATGTAATGATGCAGCTCTATAAAACTCTGGTTGGGCCACACTTGGAGTACTCTGTCCAGTTCTGGCCACCTCACTATAGGAAGGATGTGGAAGCATTGGAAAGGGTACAGAGGAGATTCACCAGAATGCTGCCTGGTTTAGAGTATGGATTATGATCAGAGATTAAGGGAGCTAGGGCTTTACTCTCTGGAGAGAAGGAGGATGAGAGGAGAAATGATAGAGGTATAGTTGATATTAAGGGTAACAGATAGAATGGACAGCCAGCGCCTCTTCCCCAGGGCACCACTGCTCAATACAAGGGGACATGGCTTTAAGGTAAGGGGAGGGAAGTTCAAGGGGGATATTTGAGGAAGATTTTATACTCAGAGTGTGGTTGGTGCGTGGAATGCACTGCCCGAGTCAGTGGTGGAGGCAGATACACTAGTGAAGTTTAAGAGACTACTAGACAGGTGTATGGAGGAATTTAAATTTAGGGAGGCAGCGTTTAAGGGTCGGCACAACATTGTGGGCCGAAGGGCCTGTACTGTGCTGTATTGTTCTATGTTCTATCTATTTCTCGCTGGAATCTCTCTTTTAATTTTTCATTGAAGGCACGACACAGTACAGAAAACGTAATGCCTTACATTTTCCTCCATTTTGCTTTTATACCTTACCCCTAATCAACACCGCAACGTCATCAGTGGGGCCTTCTGGGAGTTGTAGTCATTTTCCTCGCTCGCTCCCTGTCGAAGCATGTTTCGTCAGCCACCACAGACGTCACCGAAACAGACCCACCGAGGCGCGAAGGGGAATCACACCCGTCCTTGTGGGCGCCGAGGCCGGCGACACCCACAGAAGCGATCCGCTGATCACCGCCATGGCGATGGAGCGGAAGAGGAGGGGCTGATCATGGGCCGATTTCCTCCAGCCTATCGTAGCACAGACTTAACACTGACCCCTGCTGGCATTGGCTGCCGTGCCTGTCGCTCAAATGGGAACTCAGAGGGTGATTAGTTTATGTGAACGTCAGTCAGCCTTCTTGTCTTTATGAGTTTGGATTTGGATTTATAACGGGACAGGAAGCAAATTGGGAGAAATGTGAGTTTTTATGTGATGGTGCATCAGTCTCCGAGTTACATTATTAACAATAAAAGGGCAAAGGCCGTGGTGAGGAAGGAGGTGATTTACTGGAGGTTATATGGAGATAATATTGGAAGGGATATCAAACTTGGAATTGTTTGGGATATGATTTAGAAAATGGGGGGATTTGTGGGTATCATAATATTCCAGTGTTCATTAATGAGGGCAAAATGATTGTTACTGAAACAGGGAAGGTTGTGTTACTGGCTGGGTCATTTGCTGAGATTCATAATCAGGATAATTTAAGTGAAGAAGTTAAACAATGTAGGGATCTGTTTTTCACTGCTGGAATGATGTGCTGGAAGTCAGCTGTAGCAATGATAGTATCACTGATGGAGAGATTTCTTTGTATGAATTTAAGACGTCTATTAATAATGCAGGTCAGGTGTTCCCAGGAAAGAGTGATATTTGAAATTGTAATTGTTTCTAATTCGCTTTTGTGAAAATATTAAATGTTTGAATTGTGCATCTACTTTCCTCATGGAAAATGGAAATAGTAGTGCCAATTCTAAAATCTGGCAGATCCCCATCTGATCCTTCTAGTTATAGGCCTATATCGTGAATGTCTCATTTATGTAAACTTATGGAATGTATGGTAATCAAGCGCTTGAGTTATATTTTGGAAAGAATGGTGATAATGTGTTTTATTAGAGTGGATTTTGGAAGGGTGAAATGACATTAGATTCAGTTTTAGGTTTGGAAGATGATATTCGGAAAGCACAATTAAATAAAGATGTTGTAATAGCAGTATTTGTTGATACTGAAAATTGAAATGTTATGGAAGGAAGGACTTTTGATTAAATGACGGAAATTAGGAGTGAGTGGAGATTGTATAATATTCTGAGTTTTTTTAATCTGGATTGACTGTGCAATTATGGGTCGGCATGTTATGTTTGTGTTTCTATGAGATAGAGAATGGGATCCCACAAGGCAGTATTTGTAGCCCTTCATTATTTAATATTATGATTAATGATATTTTCTCTGAGATGGGAAAATGGGATACCCTGGGTAAATCACAATATACAGATGATGTAGCTTTATATATTAGAGGTTTTAATTGCAATTTACAATTAATAGGTCAAACAGTGGGCAGATTGATGAGGATTTTAAGCTTTCAGTCATTAAAACACATTATGTGTTTTACAAACAGCATTAATAGACTTGCTCTTGATTTTAAATTATGTCATTAATATCTTGTGGAAGTGTTAGTGGTAAGATTTCTCAGTATGTGGATGGATAATAAGCTGACGTGGAAGCACCTATCAGTAAAATAATTGATAAATGTAAAGGAGCTTTAAATCTCCTCAGACATCTATGTGGGTATTCTTGGGTGCAACATGAAAATCTTTGTTGACCAATTATATTTGTTTAATTTGATCTGTTCTTGATTATGTCTGTGTGGCTAATGGATCAGCTTCATCTTCAAATTAAAAATGTTTGTATGTGATACAATTACAGACTTTAAAATTGTGTTCAGGTGCAGTAATGTCGTCTCCTGTTTTGGCTTTACTGATTGCAATGGGACAATTGCCCTCAAAGTAACAGAGGTTCAAGTTGATGTCAACATACTGGATTAATTTGCGGGGGCAAGGAAATGATCATCCTGTTAAAGGTGTGCTGGAGGACGGTTGGGGACATCACAAGAAGAGGGTTTTTTGTTTTGGGTGGCTGGGTTCTTACCACGCTGGGAATATGGGTGTATTTGATGATACAATATGCCCCACTGTAGCTTTCTCCGTAACCCCACCTTGTTTTTTCCAATGACTTCAGTTGATTTTAGGTTACACGATCGGATTCGGTTCTGCCTGAGTGTCTGTTGGTTCATCAGTATATTAATGAAAGTTGTTATCATACAGTAACCATTTTTACAGATGAATCAAAAGATAAGTTTACTGGGGATGTTGGTGTGGCTGTTTTTGTGTGCCTGAATTGCAGGTAATGATAAAGAGATGACTTATAGCCATTTATCAGCATAGGAAGCAGAATTCTTTCCCAACAGTTTAGTCTTACAGTGGGTGGAGGAAATTGGTCCTTATAATTTGCTCAGAATACATTTCGGTTTTGATGAGTCTTAAACAGGTCATTCTGACAGTAGGTCAGATTGACTGTTGGAAACTTGTCAAACGGTATTTCATAGATAAAGTTTGATTTATATGTCTGCACATTATGGGCCCTGCACATCACACTGTTGAGGGAAATGATGATGTTGACTGTTTAGCACCAAAAGCTGTTAAATGTTAAGCTGTGGATATAGACCTTCCACTTAGCAAATTAGAAGCTAAAGGGTTGGTAGTGTTAAGAATTGGGGGCTTATGGCAAGACGTAGGATAATGGACATAAGGACAGACACCTTTACAGAATACATAAACCTGTTGGGTTTATAGAAGAAGGGCTTAAAACAAGGGAAGGAATGATATTGACATGACATAGAAATGCCCACACTATGCTTAATTATGCCTTGTACTAATTGGAAAACTTCATTCTGTGTCGTGTACATTTTGTCATTGTGAAACTGTCAAAACACATACTATTTCAATGTGAAGCGTATAAGGCTGAAGAAAAATCAAATGCAGTCTTCAGTACAATCTTTGCGAGGGTAGATAGTTTTCAGAAAAAAACTATTAAATTATGGGACTGACTTTAAATCAATTCACAGTTTGAGATGGAAAAGGCATGTAATAATTGTGTTAAACCTAAGGAAATGACATATAGGGTAGCAAAGGTGAGTGGGATGTTGGATTATTGGGATGCTCTTAAAATCCAACAAAAGGCAACGAGAAAAGCCATAAGAATGGTCAAGACGAAATATGAGGGCAAACTGGCCAATAATATAAATCAGGATACTAAAAGTTTAGTTTTCAGTTACATGAACAGTGAAAGGGAGATGAGAGTTGATACTGGACCACTGGAAAATGATGCTGGTAAAGTAGTAATGGGGCACAAAGAAATGGCAGATGAACTTAATGAACAATCTTCACTGTCTTTTCCGCTCAGCACCACCCCCACTTGTCCCATTTAACCTGTCTCATTACGGGTGGACTTTAGAACCCGGGGGAGCTCAGGGCCCGCCGCCCGCAGCTGCTGCTGAATCCCCGGCGTTTCTGTTCGGTTGACGGATGCGGTGAACGAGTTAAAATTAATCGATCTACAATTCTCATGTCGTGTTTATTTCACTCCATTCAACTATAGAACACTACAGCACAGAAAACAGGCCATTTGGCGCTTCTAGTCTGTGCAGAAACTTTATTCCGCTCGTCCCATTGACCTGCACCCAGTCCGTAACCCTCCAGACCTCTCCCATCCAGGTATCTATCCAATTTATTCTTAAAACTTAAGAGTGAGCCCGCATTTACTATGTCAGATGGCAGCCCGTTCCACACTCACACCACTCTCTGAGTGAAGAAGTTCCTCCTAATATTCCCCCTAAACCTTTCCCCTTTCACCCTAAAACCATGTCCTCTCGTATTTATCTGTCCTAATCTAAATGGAAAGAACCTACTCGCATTTTCTGTCTATATCCCCCATAATTTTGTAAACCTCTATCAAATCTCCCCTCATTCTTCTACGCTTCAAGGAATAAAGTCCTAACCTGTTCAATCTTTCCCTGTAACTCAACTCCTGAAGAGCTGGCAACATCCTAGTAAATCTTCTCTGCACTCTTTCAATCTCTCCAACCTCTCCATGGATACCTCATGTCTGAACCTTCTGAACTAATCTCCCATGTGGGACCTTGTCAAAGGCCTTACCAAAGTTCATGTGGACAACATCTACAGCCTTTCCTTCACCTTCTTTGCTGGTAAACTCCTCGAAAAACTCTACAACATTCATTAAACACGATCTACCATGCACAAAGCCATACTGACTATCCTTAATCAGCCCTTGGCTGTCCAAATACTTGTAAATCCGATCTCTCTGAACATCTTTCAATAATTTACATACTACTGATGTCAGGCTCACTGGCCTTTAGTTACCTGGTTTTCTATTGGAGCCTTTTTTAAACAACGGAATAACAAGAGCTACCCTCCAATCCACCGGCACTGCACCCGTGGCTGAGGACATTTTAAATATTTCTGTCAGGGCTCCTGCAATTTCTACTCTAGTCTCTCTCAAGGTCCGAGGAAATATCAAGTCAGGCCCGGGGGATTTATCTACCTTTATGCGCTTTAAGGCAGCAAGCACCTCCTCCTCTTTAATCTACAAATGTTCCATGACACTACTGCTTGTTTCCCTTCCTTCCATATACACTATGCCAGTTTCCTGAGTAAATACTGATGCAAAAAAACTGTTTAAGATCTCCCCCATCTCGTGAGGCTCCACACATAGACGACCACTCTGATCTTCTAGGGGACCAATTTTGTCCCTTACTATCCTTTTACTCTTAATATACTTGTAGAAACCCTTCGGGTTTTCCTTCACATTATCTGCCAAAGCCACCTCATGTCTTCTTTTTTTCCTTCCTGATTTCCTTCTTTAGTATTTTCTTACGTTTTCTATACTCTTTAAGTAACTCATTTGCTCTTTGTTGCCTCTACCTGCTATACACTTCTCTCTTTTTCTTAACCAGATCGCCAATATCCCTTGAAAACCAAGGTTCCTTATGCCTGTTAACTATGTCTTTAATCCTGGCAGGAAAATGCAAACTCTGCACCCTCAAAATTTCACATTTGGAGGCATTCCACTTACTGAACACATCCTTGTCAGGAAAAAGAAACTTACCCCAATCCACTCTTCCTAGATCATTTTTCATTTCCACAAAATTAGCCTTTCTGATATTTAGAACCTCAACTCGAGGACCAGGCCTATCCTTATCCATAATTAACTTGAAACTGATGACATTATGGTCACTGGACCCAAAATGTTCTGTTACGTACCCGTGACACGTGACAGTGGTACCCTTGTCACGTGACTGGGGTTGAAGTTATACTGGACATGAGGTAATGGTGGAGTGATGTCATTTTCCCGCCAGTAGAGGTCATGTGACAGGTTTTTTCTACAGGGTATAAAAGGGAGACCCACCCTGTCAGGTGGGGCAGTTCGTGGCTGGATTTGCCAAGATGACTTCATGTTACTGTGTGATTTAATGTGATGACGCAGTTTAGTTAAAAATGAAGTTTTATATAATGCCTAAAGTTTAAAAGGTCAGAGCCAACGGTTTCTTTGCTAGTGGAGAGTGAAGAGAAGTTTGGAAAATGGAGATCGAGGAAAATCGATTTTCGATGGATTGACTTCGACCTTGTGTGATCCTCATTCGGAAGGATTTCGTTTACTATTCTCATGATAGTCTCCGCTGGAAAAAGCGGGAGATTGAGAATATTGTGGAAGGAAGGTCAGTCACTTTAAGTTGTTATATTTAATAAAATTCGACGTGGGAGTTCGACGCTGGGAATCGAAGGACATCGACGTGGAAGAGAATTTACATCGCTTTAAAAAGTCTCTCCTTTTAAAAGTACCGTGAGCTTTTGAACTGTCGGCATATCGTTTTTAAAGTACTGTTTTCCTTCGGCATATCGCTTTAAAGAACTGAGTTCTTTTCTTTTCAATACTGCTTTAAAGACTGTTTGGGACTGCAACGCTATTCAGGACTGTTTGAGCAGCTGAGCTCGGATCATTGTTTGGGTTTGTTTACATTTGAAGGGGGTTTGTTATCAGTGTTTAATAAACGTGTTATTTGTTATAAAACCCTTCGTCTAACTCATCTATAATTATTGTTGCCTGAATACGTAACAGTTCACCTAGACATACTTCTGTCACCTGACCTCTCTGGTTTCCTAATAGGAGATCAAGTATTGCATCCTCTCTCGTAGGTACCTCTATATGTTGATTTAGAAAACTTTCCTGAAAACATTTCACAAACTCTAGCCCTATTACAGTTTGGGAGTCCCAGTCAATATGTGGAAAGTTAAAATCCCCTACTATTACAACTTCCTGTTTCTTACATCGGTCTACTATCTTTATACAGATTTGCTCCTCCAATTCTCTCTGACTATTGGGCGGTCTATAATACACCCCTATTAGTGTGGTCACACCTCTCCCGTTCCTCAGCTCCACCCATATGGACTCTGTAGACAAGCCCTCCGGTCTGTCCTGTCTACGCACAGCTGTGATATTTTCCCTGACTAGTAATGCCTCTCCTCCCCGTTTCATCCCTCCCCCTCTATCACGTCTGAAACAACGAATATTTCTATCATGTATAAACCTTAGGTGGGAGGTTATCTTTTTGTATTAATGTATTAAAAATAAATTATAAATTCTACCAATGAGAATTACAAATTCTCTTACTAAAGGATTCATATTCAAAATACTATCCAACTAATCAGATTCTTGCATATATTGAAACTTAGATAATTATTTTTGTAAAAAATGTCTAACCTGAAGATATTGCAGAAAGTGTGTATGAGAGAGAGAATATTTGCTAATTAACTCTTCAAAAGTCATCAATCGACCATCACAAAATAAATGAAAATAAAAATAAATAAATCTGCAAAAAGAAACACAGATCCCCTTAATCAGTAAAAATTAAACAAGATTGGGAGAGAGAAATTAATGTGACCTTTGTTAATGAAGATGGTCAATTCTTCTTTAATATGTGCCAATCAGTGTTTAATTCAATTTAAAATTGTTCACTTACTATTTAACAAAGGGGAGACTATCCAAAATATTTCCTAACATAGACAATTGTTGCGATAGGTGTAAAACTGAAGTAGCCACTTTTTCACATATGTTCTGGTCATGTTCTTCATTAAAATCTTTTTTAGAAATCTTTTTTTTCTACAATTTCTAATGTTCTGAAAATTAATTTACAACCTAATGTACAAACCTTTGATTTCTGCCTCTACATGCAGTCCTCGCATGACCTTTATCCTCCTCCACCTCACTCTCTGCTCTAACACTCTGGTTCCCCTCCCTCTGCAAATCTAGTTTAACCCCCTCCACCCCCCCCCCCGAGCAGCACTGGCAAATCTACCCGGAAGGATGTTAGTCCCCCTCCAGTTCAGGGGCAAACCGTCCCGTCGGAACAGGCACCACCTTCCCGGGAACAAAGCCCAATTGTCCAGAAACATGAAGCCCTCTCTCCTGCACCATCTCCTTAGCCACGTATTTAGCTGCACTCTCCGCACATTTATATTTACAGGGACTTTACTCCTGACGCCGGTCCCGGGAGCCGACCCGTTTACAGACCCGGAGTGGAACCGGAGCAGATTCTCAGCCACTGGTTTCCATCCCCAGTCCGGAAGAAAGGATAAAGTTTCCCCGTGAATTTATTCCCAGTGAACGTGTGGAGATGGAACTTGGTCTCTGTGTTGTAAAATGAAACTGTCCCGGACTCGTAACTGAGATAAACTCCCACCCTCCCGGGGATGGGACCGGCAGGGAGACGGGATTTGGGGGAGGTGAGAACACGGTCCACGTCACAATCCCGATGTAACACGTCACCATCCCGCCCGATGATCCAGAATCCGGTCTCCGGACTCAGTCTGACCCATCCCTTCCTCTCCACAGACTCTGCGGCGACTCCCAGCCACCAGCCCCGATTCCCCGTCACCTCCACCTCCCAGTAATGTCTCCCCGATGTGAATCCCTCCGATCCCAGCACACATTCCCAGTATGTGAATCTCTTCCCGGTGTCAGGGAGATTCCTCCGGGTCCCGGTATATCTCACACTCTTCCGATCCTCAGACACCTCGAGCCGCGGATACGCCGTTTTCACATCCAGGGTGACAGAGACTAGGGGGAGAAGCAGAGAATTAGAGAGTCCCCGGGGATCGGGGGGAGATTCGGGGAGCGCGGCCCCGGGGATCGGGGGGAGACTCGGACAGAGCGGGATCGGGGGGAGACTCAAGCAGCGCGGCCCCGGGGATCGGGGGGAGGTTTGACCCGACGAAAGCGGGTGGACAGCTAATGTCTCCCCAAGGGTTTTCCGCTGGACAAGGGAAACATCCTCCCTCACTCCTGCCTGTTGACTCCTGAAATAATTTTGTGTTTCCATGAGATCTCCTCTCATTCTTCGAACTGGGAACAGAGAACATAGAGCAGTACAGCACAGGAACAGGCCCTTCATACAATGTTCACATTCATTTGTGAGTGTGAAGTGGGGCAGTGTGATGGTTTGAGACAGTAAAGGAGGTGATAATGGGAACCAGTAGGGTAGAGATGAATGGCAGATTGAACCAGGAGGGGGAGGGGTGGAAAGCCTGTGGGTGAACTGTGTGTGTAGACGTAATGAGAAGCTAGAGGGGGCAAAGATGGCAGATGAGGATGACTTTATCCCCTTTCCCACACCCCCATCCCCCGCAGCCCCTCATTAGGACGGGATGAATTTGCAGGGACCCTTAAGCAACACAGGTCCTGATGAAGTGTTTCAGTCTGAACCGTCAACTGTTTACTCTTTCCCACAGAAACTTCCCGGCCTGCTGTTCCAACAATTTGTGTGTGTTATTCTGCTTTAAATATATTTCAATTATTTGGCCTCCACAGCTGCCTGTGGCAGATTCACTCTCCTGCGGATAAAGGAATTCCCCCTCATCTCTGTCCTAAATGGACATCCCTATAGTCGGAGGCTGTGCTTACCGTTCTCGACCCACCCACATCCTCCCAACATCAACTCTCTCCAGACAGGTGTCAGAGAGATCTGGCGAGACCCTTCATCAGGACCTGTGTCGCTTGGATTACCAGCATCCGCAGATTTTCTCCTGTTTGATTTTTAAAGCGGATGTTGATAAGTAAACTTCTTGATTAGTCACCGAGTCTCAAAAGTTATGGGGAGGAGGCGGGAGAATAGGGTTGAGAGGGATAATAAATAAGCCATTCTTCTAAACTCCCGTGAGTACAGGCCCAGAACCATCAAACACTCCTCATATGTTAACTCTTTCATTCCCGGAATTATTCTTGTGAATCTTCTGGACCCCCTCCAATGCCAATACATGTTTTCCGATAGAAGGGACCCAAAACTGCTCACAATACTCCAAGTGTGGTCTGACCAATGCCTTATAAAACCTCAGAATTACATCCTTGCTCTTGTACTCTAATCCTCTCGAAATGAAAGCAAACATTGAGTTTGCCAATCATACCACTGACACAAACTGCAAGTTAACCTTCAGGGAATCCTGCACAAGGACACCCATGTCCCTTTGCACTTCTGATTTTTAAATTTTTGCCCTGATTACAGAATTGGCTATGCCTTTACTCCCTTCGACCAAAGTCGTACCTGCCTAAGTTTGTACGTGTCGAACTCTACCTGTGCTACAAGATCCTTATTCCTTATACTGGAAGCCCATAAGACAAAGCAGTAAAAGCCGGCCATTCGGCCCTTCGAATCTGCTCCGACATTTTATCATGAGCTGATCCATTCTCCCATTTATTCCCACTCCCCCACCTTCTCACCATGACCTTTGATGCCCTGGCTACTCACATACCTATCAATCTCTGTCTTAAATACACCCAATGACCTGGCCTCCACTGCCGCAAGAAATTCACAGATTCACCACCCTCTGGCTAAAAAAATTTCTTTGCATCTCCGTTCTGAATGGTCGCCCTTCAATCCTTAAGTCATGCTTTCTCAAACTAGACTCCCCCATCATGGGAAACAACTTTGCCACATCCACTCTGTCCATGCCTTTTAATACTCGAAATGTTTCTGTGAGGTTCCCCCTCATTCTTCCAAGGAGTACAGTCCAAGAACCGTTAAATGTTCCACATATGTTAACCCTCTCATTCCCGGAATCATTCTAGTGAATCTTCTCTGATCCCTCTCCAATGTCAGAACATCCTTTCTTAAATAAGGATCCCAAAACTGCACACAGTATTCCAAGTGAGGTCTTACCATTGCCTTATAGAGCCTCAACATCACATCCCTGCTCCTATACTCTATTCCTCTAGAAATGAATGCCAACATTGCCTTCACCTTCTTCACCACCGACTCAACCTGGAGGTTAACCTTAAGGGTATCCTGTATGAGAACTCCCAAGTCCCATTGCATCTCAGAACTTTGAGTTCTCTCTCCATTTAAATAGTAGTTTTCAACATTGTATTTCATTTGCCACTTCTTTGACCATTCTCCCAATCTATCCAAGTCTCTCTGCAGACTCTCTGTTTCCTCAGCACTACTGTCCCCTCCACCTATCTTTGTATCATCAGCAAACTTAGCCACAAAGCCATCTATTCCATAATCCAAATCGTTGATATACAACGTAAAAAGAAGCGGCCCCAACACGGACCCCTGTGGAACACCATTGGTAACTGGCAGCCAACCAGAATGGGATCCCTTTATTCCCACTCTCTGTTTCCTTCCAATCAGCCAACTCTCTATCCACATATGTAACTTTCCCGTAATTCCATGGGATCTTATCTTGTTTAGCAGCCTCATGTGCGGCACCTTGACAAAGGCCTTCTGAAAATCCAAATACACAACATCCACTGCATCTCCCTTGTCTAGCCTACTTGTAATTACCTCAAAACATTTCAATGGGTTTGTCAGGCAGGATTTTCCTTTAAGGAAACCATGCTGAGTTTGGCCTATCTTGTCATATGCCTCCAGGTACTCCGTGACCTCATCCTTGTCAATTGACTCCAGAAACTTCCCAACCATTTCTCAAGCTAACAGGTCTATAATTCACGTTTTGCTTCCTTGCCCCCTTCTTAAATACCAGAGTTGCATTTGCAATCTTCCACTCTCCGGAACCATGCCAGAATCTATTGACTTTTGAAAGATCATTGCTAATGCCTCCGCGATCTCCAGAGCTACTTCCTTCAAAGCACAAGGGTGCATTTCATCTGGTCCTGGAGATTTATCTACCCTTAGACTATTCAGCTTCCTGAGTACTTTCTCTGTCCTAATTGTGACTGCGCACACTTCTCTTCCCTGACACCCTTGAGTGTCCGGCATACAGCTGATATCTTCCTCAGTGAGGACTGATGCAAATACTCGTTCAGTTTCTCAGCCATCTCCTTATCTCCCATTACGATTTCTCCAGCATCATTTTCTATCTGTCCTGTATCCACTCTCACCCGTTTTTTATTCTTTATATACTTGAAAAAGCTTTTAGTATCTTATTTGATATTATTTGCTCGCTTCATTTTATAGTACATCTTTTCCCTCTTAATGGCCTTCTTAGTTTCCTTTTGTAAGCTTTTAAAAACTTCCCAATCCTCTGTCTTCCCACTAATTTTTGCTTCCTTGAATGCCCTCTCCGTTGCTTTTACTTTGGCTTTGACTTCTCTTGTCAGCCACGGTCGCAACCTTTTTCCATTTGAAAATTTCTTCTTTTTTGGAATATATCTGTCTTGCACCTTCCTCACTTCTCGCATAAACTCCAGCCACTGCTGCTCTGCCGTCCTCCCGCTAGTGTCACTTTCCAGTCAAATTTGGCCAGTTCCTCTCTCATGCCATTGTAATTTCCTTTACTCTACTGAAATACCGACACATCGGATCTCTGCTTCTCTTTCTCAAATTTCACAGTGAACTCAATCATGTTACGATCACTGCCTCCTAACGGTTCCTTCACCTCAATCTCTCTAATCACCTCTGGGTCATTACACAATATCCACTCCAGTACCTCTGATCCTCTAGTGGGCTCAACAACAAGCTGTTCTGAAAAAGTATCTCGTAGACATTCTACAAATTCTCTGTCTTACGATCCAGTGTCGACCTGATTTTCCCAATCCAGTCGCATGTTAAAATCCCCACAATTATCATAACACTGCCCTTCTGGCAAGCCTTTTCTATTTCCTGTTGTAATTTATAGCTCACCTCACTGCAGCTGTTCGGAGGCCTGTATATAGTTGCCATCAGGGTCCTTTTACCCCTGCTATTTCTTAGCTCAACCCAGAAAGGTTCTGCACCTTCCGATCCTATGTCACCTCTTTCTAATGATTTAATATCATTTCTTACCCGAATCCTCGGCTTTGCCTGTTGCTTGGTGGCCGGAGCCGGGGTTGAAGCACTCGGCAGAGATGGTGCTCGGTGCTCGGTGTCGGAGGGCTGGTCGGAGGCACGAAGTTGTCGGAAGTTTTCGGACGGACTCACAGTTGGCTGTGCTCGGGTGCTTCCAGAGGCTGCATCGGGAAGTTTTGCCACGTTGGAGGTTTCTTCCTTCTGCCATCTGCGTGAGATGATGGGCTATCTGGGACTTTGAGACTTTTTTTTTTACCGTGCCTATGGTCTGCTCTTATCAAATTTGGTATTGCTTTGCACTGTTGTAACTGTATGTTATAATTATGTGGTTTTTTTTGGTCAGTTAGTCTTGGTCTGTCTTGTGTTTATGTGATATCATACTGGAGGAACATTGAATTTCCCCTTGGGGATGAATAAAGTATCTATCTATCTATCTATCTATCTAAGCCACGCCACCCCCTCTGCCTACCTGCCTGTCCTTCCAATACACCGTGTATCCTTGGACGTTCAACTCTCAGAGACATGCATCCTTTAGCCACGTCTCAGTGATGGCCACAAAATTATACCTGCCAATCTGTAGCTGTACGACAAGATCATCCACCTTATTCCTTATGCTGTGTGTATTTAAGTATAACACCTTAAGCCCAGTATTTGGTACTTTATGTTTTGATTGCACTGCAACACATCCCAATGGCTGCAAATTTGCCCCATCACATGCCTGTCCTTCCTGATATCTTTACTGCTCACTATCTTAGATTTATTTCTGTTTTCCCCCTCCTCCACTCTATCATTCCGGTTTCCCATATCCCTGCCAAATTAGTTAAACCCTCCCTAACAGCTCTATTAAGCATTCTTGCGATGGTTCAGGTGTAACCCGTCCTTTTTGATCAGGTAATACTTCCCCCAGAAGAGATCCCAATGATCCAAGAATCTGAAGCCCTGCCCCCTGCACCAGTCTCTCAGCCACGCATTCATCTGCCTGATCCTACTATTCTTGCCCTCGCTAGCACGTGGCACATGTAGCAATACTGAGATTACTACCCTGGAGTTCCTGCTTCTCAGCTTCATTCCTAACTCCTGGAAATCTCTCTTCAGGACCTCCTCCCTTTTCCTCTCCATGTCATTGGTACGAACATGTACCAAGACAGCTGGCTGCTCGCCCTCTCCCTTCAGGATATTCTGCACCCGATCCGAGACATCCCGTACCCTGGCACCTGGGAGGCAGCACACCATGCGGGTATCTCTACCAGGCTCACAGAATCTCCTGTCTGTTCCCCTGACTATGGAATCCCCTATGACTACCGCATTCCTCTTCTCCCTCCTTCCCTCCTGCACAACAGCGCCAGGCTCAGTGCCAGAGACCCGGTCACCGTGGCCGTCCCCTGTCAGGTCATCCCCCTCAACAGCATCCGAAGCGATATACGTTGCTGAGGGGGGCAGCCACAGGGGTGCTCTCCACTATCCGGGAATTTCCCTTCCCACTCCTGACAGTCACCCAGTTTTCTGACCCCTGTAGCCTAGGGATGACTACCTCCCTGTAGCTCCTGTCTATCACCTCTTCATTTTCTGTAATAAGCAGTAGGTCATCAGTGACGTGACTGATTTCAGTAGATTTCAGTCCTAAATGGGAATTTGTGCCTGTTTCTGTGGCTGTGTGTCGCACTTGATTGAGTTGTTTAAATGAATAAATGACTGTCTCTGAAGAGACTGGTTTCCAGGTTACTGAGGGAAATAACAACGTACATTGCTGAGGCTCTGACTACAATCTGCCAGTCCTTCCTGTGTATGTGTGTGAGGGAGCTTTGCCAGGCCATTTATGCTCTGTGTGCTTCTCCCGAGATGAAATCTTGACCCATGTCAATGCTTGTTGGTGTGTCCGAGCTCATTCTCACAATGCTTCAATGCAGTGGTCTGATAACCATAAGACATAGGAGCAGAATTAGGCCATTTCCCTATCGAGTCTGCTCTGCCATTCAATCATGGCTGATCCTTTTTTTCCCTCCTCAGCCGCACTCCCTGGTCTTCTCCCCGTAACCTTTTATGCTGCGTCTAATCTAGAACCTACCAAGCTCTGCCTTAAATGCACACAACATTCCGCAAATTCAACAGCTGCAAGCTCATATTTCTTTGCATCTGTTTTAAATAGACTCCCCTCTATCTTGAGGTAGTACCCTCTTGTCCTAAGCTCCACTGCCATGGGAAACATCCTTTCCACATCTACTCTGTCTGGGCCTTTCAACATTCGAAAGGTTTCAATGAGATCCCCCCTCATCTTTCTAAATTCCAGTGAGTACAGACACAGAGCTATCAAACGTCCCTCATATGATAACTCTTTCATTCCCGGAATCATCCTTATCAAATGAAACTTCCGCGATGCCAGCACATCTCTTCTTAGATGAGGAGCAAAAAATTGTTCACAATATTCAAGGTGAGGCTTCACCACTGCCTTATAAAGCCTCAGCATCACATCCCTGCTCTTGGATTGAATGCTATTCTAAACCATAGATTAAAATCCAGGAGCAACAGGCTCTGGGACAGCTTCTTCAACCAGGCCATCAGACTGATTAACTCATGCTGACACAACTGTATTTCTATGTTATATTAACCAGCCTGTTGTACATATTATTCATCATAAATTACTATAAATTGCACACTGCACATTTAGACAGAGATGTAACATAAAATTTTTTAATCCTCATGTATATGAAGGATGTAAGTAATAAAGTCAATTCAATTCAAATCAATTTCTTGTTTTTGTTTTCATCCCAATCATTCTTTCAGTTCCTCTCTGTAGATATTTACAAGCTTCCCAATCCTCCGTCTTCCTGCTAATTTTTGTTTAGTTGTATGCCCTCTCTTTTGCCTTTTCATTAACTTGTCTTCCCTTGTCAGCCACGGTTTTACTATATTGCCATTTGGGTATTTATTTATTTTTGGAATACACCTATCCTTCACCTTTCGCATTTTCCCAGAACTGACACCATTTCTGCTCTGCTCTCATCCCTGCCAGCATCTCCTTCCAATTTGCTACAATGTCAGGCTTTACTTTCTCCTTATCAAATTTCAAGTTGAACTCAGTGACGTTGTGAGCACTGCTTCCTAAGGTTTCTTTTAACTACTCACCTCTGGTTCAATACATAACAACCAATCCAGTAGAGCAGTTCCCCGAATAGGCTCAACGACAAACTGCTCTAGAAAGCCATCACAATGCATTCAACAAACTCACTCTCTTGAGATCCTTTACCAACCTGATTTTCCCAATTGACCTGCATGTTGAAATCTCCCATGATTATCATAACATTGTCCTTTTCATCAGCCTTTTCTATTTCCAGCTGTAATCTGTGGGTCTCAACCCACTGACTGTTGGGAGGCCTGTATATGACTGCTGTCAGTGTTATTTTTACTTTTGCAGTTCCTTACCTCAACCCACAAGGTTTCAACATCTTCCAATCCTACGTCACATCTTGCTACTGATTTACCAACAGAGCCACACCACCCCATCGGCCTTCCTTCCTTCCTCCGACACATTGTGTAATCTTCAACATTCAGCTCCCAACTACAACCATCCTTCAGCCACGTTTCCGTGATGGCCACAACATCACACCTGACAATCGGTAATAGTGCAACAAGATCATCCACCTTATTTCTCATACTCCATGCATTCAGATATAACACTTTGTGTACTGTATCTGCTCCCCTTTTTAATTCTGCATCCCTAATGCACTGATACTCACCCTGCTGGCTGCAATTTTGTCCTCGCATCTGTCCGCCCTATCTGACAGTCTGACTGCACGCTATCTTTGCATTTTACCATCAGTCCTCTCTCTTCACTCCAGTTCCCGAGCACCCCCCCCAAACAAATTAGTTCAGACCCTCCCCAACAGCTCTATCAGGTCATTCCTCCACCAGAACAGATCCCAATGATCCAAGAAGCTGAATCCCTGTCCCCAGCACCATCTTCTCAGCCATGCTCTATCTGTCAAATTATCCTGTTTCTACCCTCACCAGCACGTGGCACAGGCAGCAATCCAGAAATTACAACCCTGGGGGTGCTGCTTCTGAACTTTCTACCAAGCTCTCCAAATTCTATTTTCAGGACCTCTTTGCTTTTACTTCCAATGTCATTGTCACAAATTTACCAAGATATCTGGCTCTTTTCCCTCCCTCTGTAAAATGCTGCGGACACGATTCGAGGCATCCCTGACCCTGGCACCCAGGAGGCAACAAACCATTCGGGTGTTCCGTTCACATCAATAGATTCTCCTGTCTGATCCCCTGACGATTCAGTCCCCGATCACGACCACTCCCCTCTTCTGCCTCTAACAACAGTGAGAGATGCTGATCCGGAAGGGGGAAGACCTGTGTCAATCAGAGTCTGCACTCACAGGGCACATGAAGGACTTGTGTATTTTCCTGACAATCCCTGTCACCACACTGATACCTGCTTTTATTCCGTACAATATTATCATCAGTATTAAATTCCCAGCTCCTCTGGTAGATCCAAACTCATGTCCTGGTGTGTTAGTGCGTTTGCCTGGGATTGAAACACAGTGGTTCATCTGCCAGTCCCGTGTATTGGTTGTATTGTGACCCTGTGCTGGTGTGTTCAGGGGTCTGACATCTCCAGCTGACCATGTGACAGTGATGCCTCCCAGTCGGTGGGGTTGATGTGAAATAAACTTCAGTTCCCCTTCAGCCCAGTATTACAGACAATCTTTGCCTCAAATTGGAACTAAATTGAGCTTCATAAACAAGGAGAAATGAATCTTTGTAAGTTTTACCTCGATTAATAGCATCAAGCGTTTCTCTCAGCACTGTGTTCAACAAATAGAGGTGATCGAATTTTTCAACCGGTAGGGTCTCATCTGTCACTGACAATTCCTGGATATCGTCATTAATCCTGTAAATATTAAACTACTGGTTATAAATTGCTATTCTGAAGTATTTTACAAATCCATTCAGGGTTTCAGTAAAGAGCATGTCCTACCTTCTTTCCCGACGAGCTTCCTCCTGAAATAAATAAAACACAAATCGGATTAGACTTGGACTTACTGTCCACATCCTGAATTTCATCCAAATCATTACAAAATGTTGAAAATTCCCACTCCCGCAATCACTCACACACACGGACAATACAGAACCACATGGTAAATTACAGGGAAAGTTTCTGAATGTCAGACCATTACTGAGAGGATGAAACTTACAGGGAAGACAGGACAGGCTGTGCATTTTCATCTGGATATGACACCAGTGTGATAGGATGGAGGAATTGAAGATCAGTGATGTATGTGATTGTGTGCGGGTGGAGGAAGTACCTCTATTTATGGGGAGACTTGTGGGGAGATGTAATTCCAGATGGATTTTAACAAATTCCACAAGAAATTTAGTGAGGAGGATGTGGAACTCAGTGCCACAGGAGTGGCTGAAATGGAACAGCAGAGATTGAATGTAATGGGGAGGCTGGATAAACACATGAGGCACCAGGGAGTTCGGGGCACTGTTGCTGGGTGTGGTGAGTAGGTGGCAGGAAGATTGTAAAGCAGGGAAACTGATAGAAGATGGAACAATGGCCTGTTTATGATAGAGGATGGGATATAATCCCATGCGAAATATATCCAAAAAATAAAGAGACAGTGAATGTTTCCATAATCTGATGGAAACCGGATATGGAGGATAAGTCTGATGTGTGGGTCACATTCTTTGTTCTCACTGATTGACAGAGAGACCCTCACACCCACTCACAGCCTGTGACTGGAACTGGGTGTTAATGGGAGTGTTAGAGGATATTTAATGCGGTAATTAAGGAAACAGTCAGCAGCTCTGTGTTATGATCGGAGTAAATAATTTCAGAGAGATTTGCATTCTGTCCTGGGATGTACAGAAGTTGTGGAAGTCCAGTTTTGGGACAATAGACAATAGGTGCAGGAGTAGGCCATTCAGCCCTTCTAGCCAGCACTGCGATTCACTGTGATCATGGCTGAACATACACAATCAGTATCCCGTTCCTGCCCTCTCCCCATATCCCTTGACCCCACTATCTATAAGAGCTCTATCTAACACTCTCTTGACAGCATCCAGAGACTTGGCCTCCACTGCCTTCTGGGGCAGAGCATTCCACATATCCACCACTTTCTGGGTGAAAAAGTTTTTCCACATCACTGTTCTAAATGGCCTACCCTTTATTCTTAAACTGTGGCCTCTAGTTCTGGACTCACCCATCAGCGGGAACATGCTTCCTGCCCTCAGCGTGTCCAATCCCTTAATAATCTTATTATTATGGGACAACAACAACCCTGAATAGATGCATCAATTGTCTGGTGAGAAACTGTTTACTGCCATTTGTAAATGCTGTGTGTAGGAGCAACGCATCTGTTTTCTGTCTGCATTGTATTCTGTGTTATGTGATTATTATGGTAACTCGTCACGTGAGTGGGGACGTGCTAAAAGCGAAGGGAAAAAGTTACGTATCTGTACTTTGTTCTGGGCAGTTTTGAGCTGGGGACGGGCGGATGTCATTCTGTTCTTGACCGCTGTGTTGCAGCTTACTTTACAATGAATTACCCTGAAGTTTCATCGCTCCAAGATTGTATTTTGCTAATGAAGGACTGAAAGCGTATCTTGGACATTTTGAAATGTCATTATTGGAGTGATGGGAGGGTGCATCATGCAAATATATCAACTTGTGTGAGGTCACCAGCAGTGGCAAATGATTTGTTAGAATTGGCCGCTGTGCTGTGTTTATTTCAAATATACCACTGTTCATTTAGTGCCCTTTGTCAGAAACAAATTGAAATATAATCCCTCACCTTGAGAAACATCACACTGTCTTTTTGATCCATCTGTTCCTTTAACTTAGTGATTTCCTCCTGAATAATCCTTATATTCTCTTGAAAAGCTAGAAGATTTTTCTCCATTGGGTTGAGAATCCTCTTCTCTTCTTCCCTGAGATCCCGGAGTAAGCTCTTCTCTTTCTCAGTGATAATCTGGCGCAGTTCAGCAAACTGGGATGTGATGTGGGACTGAAGGCTGTGTGACTGTTCCTGTCGAAGGAATGGTGAAGATTAATATACTGAATTGCTGTGCTCTGTTTCCCTTTGTCGCTCAGTTCGGTCTATTGGAGTCCATGCTACTTCTGAGAGCATTCCTGTCAACACCATTCCCTCACGTTTTCCTGAAACCTATACTCACTTATTGACCCATAAACTCCCATCTGATTCACGCACACCCTCCCCACCTTTACAGTGTTAACGGTAATTAGCCACTCATCCGGCATGTCCTTGAGATGTGTCGGAATCTCTCGTGGTCACAGGGAGAGCATGCAAACTCCACACAGACAGCAGCAGAGGTCAGGATCGAACCCAGGTCACTGGAGCTGCGATACTCGACTATTCTGCATTAAAGGGAGCAAAACTCGACAGTAATATCAGAAATTCCGCTCAGGAAGCCTCACCTGTACTCCGGAAATCTTCTCTTTCAGTTGTTGCTCCTTTTCCTGGAAGTCTGATTTCTTTTTTGTGAGAGAGTCTAAGGAAGATTTTAGCTGATCCTGGAAGTCAGAGAGTGAAGGAAATAGAAACAAAGATGCATCAAAAGAAACAGGTGATCAAACCCGATTATCACACAAAATGCCGGAGGAACTCAGTGAGTCAGGCAGCATCTATTCAGGGGAAATAAACAGTCTGTGTTTCGGGGTGAGACCCTTCATTAGGACTGGGAAGGAATGGGGCAGAAGCCAGAATAAAAAGGTTGGGGTTGAGAACCAGCTGACAGGTGACGGGTGAGACAACGTGAGGGGGAACGTGGGGGAGGGTGATGAAGTGAGAAGCTGAGAGGGGACAGGTGGAACAGGTAAAGAGCTGGAGAAGAAGGAGTCTAATACGAGAGGACAATCGACCATGGAAGAAACGGGAGGAACTGGGCTGTTTGCGGCCCTGAATGGTGAGGAGGGAGGAGGTTAGGGGTCAGGTGTAGCACTTGTCCCGCTTGCAGGTGTCGGTGCCCGGAGGGAGATCAGTGGGGAGGAGCGAGTGGATCAGGGCGATACAGGACGTGGACCACGATCCGAATAGAGAGCGGAGAGTTGCGGGGTGCGGAGGTGGGCTGTGGGACGGAGAGATGCTAGAATCCCGTTGGAGAAGGCGGAAGTTGCACAGAATCATGTGTTAGTTATAAAGGCTCGTGTGATGATATGTAGGACAAAGGAAATGTTTTAAGTATTGAACTAACGTTAGTTTTTACCATATGGTTTTTAACAGCTTCTTTAATCGGCCTGAAGCGGTGCTCTCTGTGTTCCTCAGCTACTGCACAGATCACACAGATCAGTGTCTTGTCCGTTTCACAAAACAGCTTCAGTTCTTCCTCATGCTCCTCGCAGTGAAGTTTACTTTCCTTCCCTTTCGGATTCAGGTTTAGATTTCGAACTTTTTGTGTCAGATTTGCTAAGGCCCGATTCACCCTGAGGGTGCGGTCAGCAAACTCCTCTCTACATTCCGGGCAGGAGTTTCTCTCCTCCCTTTCCCAACACCGTGTGATACAAGAGCGACAGAAGTTGTGTCCGCACTCCAGTATAACCGGATCGGTGAAGAAATCCAAGCAGACGGGACAAATTACCTCCTCGCTCAAACACTCGGTCTCTCCTTTCGAAGCCATGTTAAGTCCCAGCACTTCCTGATTCAGAATGCTTTCGCGTTCCGGGAGCTGCTGAACCCCTGCAGTACCGCGGTTGTCCACTACGCGCGCTGCAGACTCGGGGAATCAAACAACACACACACAATGCTGGTGGAACACAGCAGGCCAGGCAGCATCTGTAGGGAGCAGCACTGTCGACGGTTCGGGCCAAGACCCTTCATCAGGACAGCTGGTGTGGTATACTGTGTCCGGTCCTCCTGGTATGACCTTTTATATATTGGTGAGACCCGACGCAGACTGGGAGACCGTTTCGCTGAACACCCACGCTCTGTCCGCCAGAGAAAGCAGGATCTTCCAGTGGCCACACATTTTAATTCCACGTCCCATTCCCATTCTGATATGTCTATACATGGACTCCTCTACTGTCAAGATGAAGCCACATTCAGGTTGGAGGAACAACACCTGGGTAGCCTCGAACCTGATGGCATGAACATTGACTTCTCTCACTTCTGTTAATGCCCCTCCTCCCCTTCTTACCCCATCCGTGACATATTTAGTTGTTTGTTTTTTTCTCTCTCTCTCTGACCATCACTCTGCCTGTTCTCCATCTGCCTCTGATGATCCCCTCCCCCTTTTTTTCTCCCTGTGCCTCCCGTCCCATGATCCTTTCCCTTCTCCAGCTCTGTATCCCTTTTGCCAATCACCTTTCCAGCTCTTAGCTTCATCACACCCCCTCCGGTCTTCTCCTATCATTTCGCATTTCCCCTCCCCCCACTACTTTCAAATCTCTTACTATCTCTCCTTTCAGTTAGTCCTGATGAAGGGGCTCGGCCCGAAACATCGACAGTGCTTCTCCCTATAGATGCTGCCTGGCCTGCTGTGTTCCACCAACATTTTGTGTGTGTTGTTTGAATTTCCAGCATCAGCATATTTCCTCGTGTTTGCTTAGGGAATCAACATGGTTTTGCTGGATGTGTTCAGTGGAAATTCTGGTCCTTTCTATGTTTAGTGTGGGATCATTAAACACATTAAACGGGCAACAGATAAGAAATCGCGGCCATGGACTGTAAAGCCCGGCTACGAGCGGAGGAGTGTTGGCCATATGGCCAGCAACCCTAACTCTTAAAAACCTAGAGCGACAAAAACGTCAGCTGAATCTCCAAAGGCCTCATCCCTGCGGTCGGAAGGACCTTCCCCTGGAAGACGATTGAAGACCTGCGTCGAAAGGAGAAGCCATGTGTCCCTCCTGGGGTGGTTCACTACTACAATAACTGTGAGGCTTCCTCAGCCAACCCGGCCATTCCCTGTCCAGTGTAGAGGATCCCTGTAGTACCAATGGTGTCCCTGTAGTCTGGAATGTGTCAGTCGGCAGCATTCCTGTACGACAGGGGATCCCAAACATTTTTTTAATGCCAAAGACCAATACCAGTAACCGTGGACCCCAGGTTGGGAACCGCTGCTCTCCGGACATCTCGATGTGATGCAGGCCAACAAGTTTCGAGCGTCTTTCCCCGAGTTGATGATCTTCCAGCAAAACACTCGCTGTCCGTTTTCGTGCGCGTCCTGGGAACAGCCCGAGGATCAGTGAGCCTTTTGTCACGCAGATGCTGTGGCACAGGCCCTTGCATCTTTCTCCACAGATCTTCGCCAGCCCACAGTCCGCAAAGAGGTGAGTGACCGTCTCGTCCCCACTGCAGTAATCTCGGGGCAGCGCGCTGTGGGAGTGATCTCCGGGCATGCAGCAAGGATCAGACTGGGAGGGGCTCTCTCGTCTCCACTGCAGTAATCTCGGGGCAGCGCGCTGTGGGAGTGGTATCCGGGCATGCAGCAAGGATCAGACTGGGAGGGTCCCTCTAGTGTCCACTGCAGTAATCTCGGGGCAGCGCGCTGTGGGAGTGATCTCCGGGCATGCAGCAAGGATCCGACTGGGAGGGTCCCTCTCGTCTCCACTGCAGTAATCTCGGGGCAGCGCGCTGTGGGAGTGATCTCCGGGCATGCAGCAAGGAGCAGACTGGGAGGGGCCCTCTCGTCTCCACTGCAGTAATCTCGGGGCAGCGCACTGTGGGAGTGATCTCCGGGCATGCAGCAAGGATCAGACTGGGAGGGACCCTCTCGTCTCCACTGCAGTAATCTCGGGGCAGCGCGCTGTGGGAGTGATCTCCGGGCATGCAGCGAGGAACAGACTGGGAGGGCCCCTCTCGTCTCCACGGCAGTAATCTCGGGGCAGCGCGCTGTGGGAGTGATCTCCGGGCATGCAGCAAGGATCAGACTGGGAGGGGCCTTCTCGTCTCCACTGCAGTAATCTCGGGGCAGCGCGCTGTGGGAGTGATCTCCGGGCATGCAACAAGGAACAGACTGGGAGGGTCCCTCTCGTCTCCACTGTAGTAATCTCGGGGCAGCGCGCTGTGGGAGTGATCTCCGGGCATGCAGCAAGGATCAGACTGGGAGGGTCCCTCTCGTCTCCACTGCAGTAATCTCGGGGCAGCGCGCTGTGGGAGTGATCTCCGGGCATGCAGCGAGGAACAGACTGGGAGGGTCCCTCTCGTCTCCACTGTAGTAATCTCGGGGCAGCGCGCTGTGGGAGTGATCTCCGGGCATGCAGCGAGGATCAGACTGGGAGGGTCCCTCTCGTCTCCACTGTAGTAATCTCGGGGCAGCGCGCTGTGGGAGTGATCTCCAGGCATGCAGCAAGGATCAGACTGGGAGGGAACCTCTCGTCTCCACTGCAGTAATCTCGGGGCAGCGCGCTGTGGGAGTGATCTCCGGGTATGCAGCAAGGATCATACCGGGAGGGACCCTCTCGCCGCCAGACAGGTGAGGTGTTGGTACCTGTCGGTGAGATCTGGTGATGAGGCATTCTGCCAGATGGTGTGGACTGTCTGCTCAGGGAACCTGTGTTCATCCAGTCCTTCTCCTGCAGTAACTGCAGGACATTCCGTGCTGACCACTGTCTGGTGTTCTTGTGGTCAAAGCCGCTGGTCTGAAAGGTTCACATGGATCGCGATGAACAAAGATGAACCTACACAAGGTGTTGGATTCGGCCCGGTACATCCCGGGTGGATCCTCCCAACCACTGAGCACATCGACATGAAACCCTATCGGAGTAGAGCATCATCCATCATCAGAGATGCTCACCACCCAGGCCAGGCTCTTTTCTCGCTGCTGCAATCAGGTAGAAGGGACAGGCTCAATCTCACAGGATATTGACAGGGTCGGGGCAGGAATGATGTTTCCCCTGGCTGGGCTGTGGAACCAGGGTTCACAGACTGAATATCACAGTTCACCTCAGCAGGACTGAGATGAGGAGAAATTTCCTCACCAGTGCAGCGAATCTTTGCAATCTCCTCCACAGGGTTTCTAAATTCAATAGACATATTCTGGGGTTCAGCGCTGATGGGGACATTGCAGGAAAGTGGTGTTGAGGTCAAAGGTCAGACATGGAGAGGTTTCAGATCAATTTCACAAGGATGATTCCAGGAATGAAATGGTTATTATATGTTTGATGGCTGTGGGTCTGTACTCGATTGAATTCAAATGGATGAGTGGAATCTGATTGATACCTTTTGAATATTAAAAGGTAGACAGAGTAGATGTGGAGAGGATGTTTCCCATGGTGTGAGAGTCTCGGACCTGAGGGCAGGATAGAGGGGCGCCCTTTCAAAACAGAGATACGGTTTAGACAAAACCTGGTGAATTTGTATCCGGGTCGTTGATTGTCATTAATGCAGAGATTGATAGGTTCTTGATTGGACATGACAGCAAAGGTTACGGGGAGAAGCCGGGAACTGGGGTTGAGGAGGGAAAAAGGATCATCCATGATCGAATGGCGGAGCAGACTCGATGGGCCAGGCGGCTTAATTCTGCTCCTGTGTCTTATGGTTTTATGTTCTGAGTGAAGGGCAGAACAGGCGCAATGGGCCGAATAGCCACGCCTCCTCCTGTTTCTAATTTTCTAAATCACCAGTTTTCTTTTGCGCCTTGTTCTCTCTTGGCCTTCAGCCTGTCGGATTGCACAGGGGAGCGGTGAGAGCTCCGGAGATCCATCAGCAGCCGCTGCGGTTATTTCATGTTCCTGTTATTTATTGCTATTAATTTATATTTGCATTTGCACAGTTTGTTCTCTTCTGCACTCAGGCTGATCTTCCACAGATCCAGGTATAGTTACTATTCTGCAGATTTTCTCTGTGTCCGCAGCAAAATGCTTTTCCTGGTTGTATGTGGTGAGTTATCTGTATCTGATAATAAAATTTACTTTGAACTTTAAGTTTCGGGGAAATTCCTTTGATTCCGAGAACAAACTGTGACTGACATCTCCAGCTCTAGGCCGCAGCCTGTCCTCCGACACACTCACAGCCAATCAACGGCACCGCTGGAAAGTCTTGCTCCCATTGGCTGAGTGTCAGTAGGCGGGATGCTGAATGTTCATAGCGGTCCGAGTTTTGGAACCGAGAGCGAGTGGACCCGGGGAGAGGCCGGAGGTGAGGTGCTAAACTTCGGGTAAAGGCTGCAACACCGGCCGGGTGAATCCTTCCCATGGCAGAGGTGAAGAGACTGGCGGAGATTCTGTGAGATGTTTCATCTGCACGGAGGGTGCCCAGACTTTCCCCGCCGTGGATCGGGGCCTGTTGCCGGGAGTTAACTCCCAGACCAACCTCCTGATGCTGGGAGCCCGGATCTGACCTGCAGCTGCCTCCGACGGCTCTCCGGTGCTCTCTCCGCTCCCCTGTGCAATCGGACAGGCTGAAGGCCAGGGGAGAACCAGGCGCAAAGGTGAGTTCGTGCTTTAGAAAATAGGAAACAGGGGTAGCTGTGGCCATTCAGCCCCTTGCGTATGTTCTGCCTTTCCCTCCGATCATGGCTGATCTTTGACCTCAGCGACACTTTCCTGCAACGTTCCCATCTTCGCTCATCCTTTCAATATTCCTTCTGAATTTAGAAAACTTGCGGGAAAAATCCAAAGATTCGCCGCACTCTTCATCTAACTCCTGTCAGCTGACATCGGATTCTGAGTCTGTGACCCCTGATTCAACACCCAGTGAGGAAAATCGTCATTCCTGCCCCCACCCTGTCAATACCCTGCGAGACTGTGTCTGTCACAGTCAGACCTCTTGTTATTTCTCTAATTTTGAGACAGGCCCAGTCAGTGTAATCTCTCTGAGGACACTACCGCAATCCCAAAATCAATCTCTGAACCCTTTTCTTCATCCCTTCATCCCAGAGGCTGACTCCGGGAGGGAGACCAGACCTGTGCACAGTGTTCCATGTATGCTCTCACCAGGACCCCATATACCTTCAGAGGAGATCTTTATTCTTGTATTCAAACCTTCCTTCCCATTCAATGCTCTTCATTTAATATCGAACTCAAACAGTGAACAGACACAACACAGCCTCAGCCATGAATTTAAAGGGCAGGTGTTGCAACAGTTTGAGCTTCATACCGGGGGCCACGGAGCAAGCAGGGTGTCACAAAGGGAGGAATGTGGGAGTGTTGTATGTCTGAGCCCAGCTGTGTGTGCTTGTGTATCAGAATCAGGTTTAATATCACCGGCATATGTGCTGAAATTTGTTGTTTTGTGATGGCAATGCATAGTAATAGAAAGTATAAATTACAATAATTATTTATAAAATTAAATTTGAAATATAGTGCAAAACAAGAGGAAAAATCCCGAGGGGGTGTTCATGGGTTCATTGTCTATACAGAAATCTGATGGTGGGGAAGAAGCTGTTCCTGAACCGGTGAGTGTGTCTCCAGGCCCCTGTACATCCTCCTTGATGGTAGCAATGAGACGAAGGCATGTCCTGGGTGATGGGGGTCCATAATGATGGATGCCACCTTTTTGTGGCATCATCTTTTGAATGTGTCCTGGATGCTGTGGAGTCCAGTGCCCATGAAGGAGCTGGCTGAGTTTACAACTTTCTGCAGCATTTTCTGATCCTGTGCAGTGGCCTCTCCACACCAGGCAGTGATGCAACCAGTTAGAATCCTCTCCACAGTACATTGTAGAAATTTGCAAGTGTCTTTAGTGACAGACTGAATCCCCTCAATCTCCGAATGAAATTTAGACGATGTTGTGCCTTCAATGTAACTGCATCAATATGTTGGGCCCAGGATAGTTCCTCAGAGATGTTGACAGACAGTGGGAAATGGAAACTGCTCACCCTTTTCACTTCTGATCCCACAATGAGGACTGGTGTGTGTCCCCTCGACTTCCCCTTCCTGAATCCACAATCAATTCCTTTGTCTTCATGATGCTGAGTGCAAGGTTGTCGCTGCGACACCACTCAACTTGCTGATCTATCTCACTCCTGTACTCCTCCTCGTCACCATCTGAAATTCCACCAACAATAGTTGTGTCATCAGCAAGTTTATAGATGAGCCTAGACACACAGACGTGGGTGTAGAGAGAGTAGAGCAGTGGGCTGAGCACGCATCGTTGAGGTGTGCCAGTGTTGATTGTCAGCAAGGAGGAGATGTTATTTCTGATCCACACAGACTGGGGTCTCCTGGTGAGGATCCAGTTGCAGAAGGAGGTACAGAGGCCCAGGTTTTGGAGCTTGTTGATTACAATTGAGGGTCTGATTGTGTTGAACGCTGAGCTGTAATCATCAGCCTGACTTGTGTATTGCTATTGTCCAGGTGATCTAAGGCCGAGTGGAGAGTCAGTGAGATTGCATCTGCTGTAGGTATATTGTGGCAATCGGCAAATTACAGTGGGTCCAGGTCCATGCACAGACAGGAGCTGATTCTAGTCATAACCAACCCCTCAAAGCACTTCATCACAGTAGATGTGAGCACCAGTGGGTGATAGTGATGGAGGCAGTTCACCCTGTTCTGTGTGTGTGTGTGTGTGTGTGTGTGTGTGTGTGTGTGTGTGTGTGTGTGTGTGTGTGTGTGTGTGAGAGAGAGAGAATACATAAAAGATTTACGAGGATGTTCCCTTACAGCTACTCTCCACCGCACATCTGTAGATTTCGATGTCATGCTTTGCAAACTTCAAAGGAAGGAGAGGCACTGCCGTGGTTTCTTCGTGATTACCCCCACCCCCCCCCCCGCACCCCCCAAGTTCAGGTGTAAACAGTCCCTGTTGTACAGGTCCTATATTCACTAATGATCCCGGACCCTGCCCCTCCGCACTAGTTTCACAGCCACACTGTCATCTGTCAATCATCCTGTTCTTACCTTCACTGGCACGTGGCTCAGGCAGAATCGAGGGATCACTACGCTTAAGGTCTCTTTTCAGTGTTCTACGTCACTCCCTAATACGTTTGTATATCTATTGAGGACCGCACCTTTCCTACCTATGCTATTGGTCCAATATGCACCAATATTTCTGGTGGCCACAGTTGCCGGCTCCTTCTGCTCCCCTCCCCTGTGTGATCAATTGGAGACCCCTCAGAGGTCATTGAAGTAGCTGCAGACGTCCAACAGCGGCCTCGATAACCACCTGCCGAGGCTCCCTCTGCATCGGCTGTTGTTTCCACGCCCGGAGGGGCCGGGACGGAATGGCTCCCCGAATTAACACCTGTTAGCCGGGGACAGACACGGTAGATAACAAAATCAAAGGGAATAAGATCTGAGACAGCAGATAGATCTTTCGGGGAAATTTCAGACAAAGTTTCCCCGAATAATTGTGGGAGATATTCCAATTTCAAAGCCCTGGACCCCAGTGAGATGTGGAGTATGATTAGTGATGCTTCTGACCCGCTAGAAAAACCAATGACGTTCCATAATTGGCTCACACAGACTTGCCAAACTCTCCGGACCCTGCCGGGGGACTTGTGCCACTACTCAGGGTTATATATGGAAACTCTCGGGCAGGGACAGGGAGTGGGTTCCCCTTTCCAGACCCTGCCCGGGGACTTGCCTGCACTCCTCAGGGTTATATATGGAACCTCTCGGGCAGGGACAGGGAGTGGGTTCCCCTTTCCAGACCCTGCCCGGGGACTTGCCTGCACTCCTCAGGGTTATATATGGAACCTCTCGGGCAGGGACAGGGAGTGGGTTCCCCTTTCCAGACCCTGCCCGGGGACGTGCCACTCCTCAGGGTTAGATATGGAACCTCTCGGACAGGGACAGGGAGTGGGGTCCCCTTCCCAGACCCTGCCCGGGGACTTGTGCCACTCCTCAGGGTTATATATGGAACCTCTCGGACAGGGACAGGGAGTGGGTTCCCCTTTCCAGACCCTGCCCGGGGACGTGCCACTCCTCAGGGATATATATGGAACCTCTCAGACAGGGACAGGGAGTGGGTTCCCCTTTCCAGACCCTGGCCGGGGACTTGTGCCACTCCTCAGGGATATATATGGAACCTCTCGGACAGGGACAGGGAGTGGGTTCCCCTTTCCCAGGCAGATGCCCGAAGGTGACCGGGAACCACCAGAGGGGCTGATGTAATACAAACCATGGCACGGTGGGTCACTGAGGTAAGGGAACCCATTTGAATGACAGCCCGACTGCATGAGGATTTTGGTGAATTTACCCGATAACTACAGAAAAAAGGAGAATGCCTTGCGTACTTTATAGCTCGTTTTAAGGATACGTGAGAGTCCAATGCTGGCAAACCCCTGGACAGATCAGTATGTCCAGCTGGCAGTGCAGACTTTTCTAAACTGTCTCAGACCCAAGCCTGCCCACTCCTTTAAGTTAACTAATCTCAATTCACTGTGTCAGACCTGGCCCCTGGTGACATAAATTCTGATGAATAGGGAGCGCAATTGACTCTTTAAGGGACTGGGGAAAAGCGAGAGTGTGCACAGAGAACCGGTAGTGAGGAGATGGAGTTCGGGTCCCGACGAAGCACCCAGAACGGGTGGCGGGATCGTGCGAACGGTGCAGATTGAGAGGACACTTGGCTAAGGACAGAAACGGGGTTTGTAGAAAGAGGGGACATTGGGCCAGAGATTGTCACACTGCAATCACAGACAAGAATAATAAGGGGCAGAAAGACAGCCCGGATCACAGTGATACTCGACAGAGTACCGCATTTACTCTCCAGAATGCCTTTGGTCCCGGACAGGGCAGGCCAGAGGGGTCAGATCACAGTGATACTCGACAGAGTACCACATTCACACTCCACAATCCCTTTGGTCCCAGATTGGGCAGGCCGGAGGGGACGGATCACAGTGATACTTGACAGAGAACCACATTTACTCTCCACAATCCCTTTGGTCCTGGACAGGACAGGCCGGAGGGGACGGATCACAGTGATACTCGACAGAGTACCCCATTTACTCTCCACAATCCCTTTGCTCCCGGGTAGGGCAGGCTGGAGGGGACGGATCACAGTGATACTCGACAGAGTACCACATTTACTCTCCACAATCCCTTTGGTCCTGGATAGGGCAGGCCAGAGGGGACGGATCACAGTAATACTCGACAGAGTACCCCATTTACTCTCCACAATCCCTTTGCTCCCGGGTAGGGCAGGCTGGAGGGGACGGATCACAGTGATACTCGACAGAGTACCACATTTACTCTCCACAATCCCTTTGGTCCTGGATAGGGCAGGCCAGAGGGGACGGATCACAGTAATACTCGACAGAGTACCACATTTATTCTCCACAATCCCTTTGGTCCTGGATAGGGCAGGCCAGAGGGGACAGATCACAGTGATACTCGACAGAGTACCACATTTACTCTCCACAATCCCTTTGGTCCCGGGTAGGGCAGGCCAGTAGGGACGGATCACAGTGATACTCGACAGAGTACCACATTTACTCTCCACAATCCCTTTGGTCCCGGATAGGGCAGGCCAGAGGGGACGGATCACAGTGATACTCGACAGAGTACCACATTTACTCTCCACAATCCCTTTGGTCCCGGACAGGGCAGGCCAGAAGGGATGGATCACAGTGATACTTGAGAGAGTACCACATTTACGCTCCACAATCCCTTTGGTCCTGGATAGGGCAGGCCAGAGGGGATGGATCACAGCGACACTCGACAGAGTACCACATTTACTCTCTACAATCCCTTTGGTCCCGGATAAGGCAGGCCAGAGGGGACGGATCACAGTGATACTCAACAGAGTACCACATTTACTCTCCACAATCCCTTTGGTCCCGGATAGGGCAGGCCAGTGGGGACGGTGATACAGGCGGCTGTGATCAGGCTCACCACACAGGCAGGCTCTTTTCTCACTGCTGTAATCAGGTAGAAGGTACAAGAGCCTCAAGGACTTGCCCCACCAGGGTCAGGAACAGTTACAACCCCTCAGCCATCAGGCTGTGGAACAACACAGGATAACTGCACTCACTTGTCCATAGAGATGCTCCCACAACAAATCATCGTACTGGGACTGTCTCAAAATGAGTGAAATAAGAGGTGGTTTGACAGACAGATCACATTCCTGTCTCAGAATCAGAGAAATACAATCTCACAGGATATTTACAGCGGAAGGGCTGGAATGAAGTTTCCCATAAGGTGTGGAACCAGCGCTCACAGACGCTAAATCCAAGGACAACTCAGCAGGACTGAGATGAGGAGAAATTTCCTCACCCAGAGTGCAGTGAATCATTGCAATTATCTCCACAAGGTTTCTAAATTGAATAGACAGATCCTGGGGCTCAGCGGTGATGGAAAGTTGCAGGAAACTGGTGCTGAGGTCAGAAGTCAAGCATGTTCTGAGTGAAGGGCAGAAGAGGTGCAAGGGGCCGAATGGCCACACCTTCTCTCGTATTTTCTGAAACACGAGTTTACCTTTGCGCCTCACTGTTTCTTGTCCTGTCAGATTGAACAGGGGAACGCTGAGTGCACCGGACATCTATCGGCAGCCGCTGCGGTTATTTCATGTTCTCGTTGTTTATTTGCATTGGCGAAGTTTGTTGTCTTCTGCACTCTGGTTGATCTTTCAGCGATCCAGATATAGTTACCATTCTGTAGCTTTGCTCTGTATGTTTGTAGGAGTTGTATGTGGCGACTTATATGTACTCTGTTAGTTTTTGGAATAGTCACTTGGGGAATCTGAGGTGGAGGAGTATTTGGGGCTTATTTAAAATTATACATAGATATTATCCAACCAATGTTTATTTGACAAGGGTTAATTCTGATATTGAAACTAACTGTTCTTTTTGTGGTTTATATCCAGAGAATTTATTTCACCTGTTTTGGGATTGTGAATATGTTAAAACATTTTAGTTTGATGTTGGTCAATTTATAGATCAATATATTAATGTGGATTTTACTTTTTGTTTTCAAAACGTTTTATTTGGGTTTACTAATAACACCAAATCTCATAGGGATAATTTCTTTATCATAAATCTTTTGTTAATTTACAGCAAATTTTATATCCATAAATGCAATCACAGCAATAAGAAACCTTCATTTATATTTTGATGTCAGACTTCAAACTATACGTTTATCCTCTGAAAACTTCCCATAGCCAGAAGGCTGTAAAGACTGTACAAATCTGTCAACGTTTTGGGTTATCTCTGTAAATGTTCCTGTTTTGTGACTCCTCTTAGATACAGTTCCTTCTGTTCAACAATATTTAGAGTGGATTTCCTTGTTTATTTGTATATTTAAAATTAATAGTTATATATTTGTTGCTGCTTTTGTGTGACTCCCTGGCTTTTTTAGCATATGTTTAGTGTTTCTGTTTTTGTTTGTGTTTAATAAAAATTTAAAAAATTAAAAATGATAATAATTTTACTTTGAACTTTGAGCCTCGGGGAACTTGCTTTGATTCTGAGAACAAACAGTGACTGACATCTCCGGCTCCAGGCAGCAGCCCGCCCTCGGATACACTCACAGCCAATCAGGGAACACCACTGGGATACTCTTGCCTCCATTGGCTGAGGAGTGTCAGTGGGCGGACCGAAGTTTGGAATCGGGAACGAGTGGACCCGGTGAGAGACCCGAGATTGGGAGCAGCTCCCCGGGTAAAGGCTGCAATAGCGGCCGGAGTTTTGAATCCTTCCGATGGCGGAGGTGAAGATTCGGGCGGAGATTCCGTGAGATGTTTCAGCCACACAGAGGGAGCCCGGTCTTTCCCCGCCGTGGATCGGGGCCTATTGTCCGGAGTTCCCTCCCAGTCCTGTCTCCTGCTGCTGGGATACGGGAGCTGGCCCGCAGCGGCTGCCGATGGAACTCCGGTGCTGTGAGCGCTCCCCTGTGCAAAAGGACAGGCTGAAGGTCAAGGGAGAACCAGGCGCAAAGGTAAACTCGGACTTTAGAAAAAGGAAACTGGAGCAGGCCATTCGGCCCTTTGTGTCTGTTCTGCCTTTCACTCAGAACATGCCTGATCTTTGACCTCAGCGCCACTTTCGCGCAACATTCCCAGCATCGCAGAGCCCCAAAATTTGTCCTTCGAATTTAGAAACCTTGTGGAGAAAATTCCAAAGATTCACTGCCCTCTGGGTGAGGAAATTTCTCCCCATCTGAGTCCTGCTGAGGTGAACTCGGATTCTGTGACCCCCATTCCTCACCACAGCCAAAGGAAACATCATTCCTGCCTCTACCCTGTCAATACCCTGTGAGACTGTGTCTGTCTCAGTCAGACGGCCTTTTATTTCTCTAATTTTGAGACAGGCCCAGTCAGTATAATCTCTCCAAGGGCACTACCTCACCTCCTAAATCAATCTGGGAAATCTCTTCATTCCCTTCATCCCACAGGCTGACTCCGGGAGGGAGACCAGACCTGCGCACAGTGTTCCATGTACGCTCTCACCAGGGCCCCATATACCTTCAGAGGGGATCTTTATTCTTGTATTCAAACCTTCCTTCCCATTCAATGCTCTTCATTTAATATCGAACTCAAACAGTGAACAGACACAACACAGCCTCAGCCATGAATTTAAAGGGCAGGTGTTACAACAGTTTGAGCTTCATACCGGGGGCCACGGAGCAAGCAGGGTGTCACAAAGGGAGGAATGTGGGAGTGTTGTATGTCTGAGCCCAGCTGTGTGTGTTTGTGTATCAGAATCAGGTTTAATATCACCGGCGTATATTGTGAAATTTGTCAGCAGTAGATTGCAATATTTAGTAATAAAAACTAAAGATTACAATTAGTATGTGTAAAATTATATTTAAAATGTAGTGCAAAAAGTGAGGGGAAATTCTGAGGAAGTGTTTATCGGCACATTGTCCATTCAGAAATCTGATGGAGGGGAAGAAGCTGTTCCTGAAATGGTGAGAGTGTCCTCTGGGTCCTGTACGTCCTCCTTGATGGTAGCAATGAGACGAAGACATGTCCTGGGTGATGGGGGTCCTTAATGATGGATACCACCTTTTTGTGGCATCATCTTTTGAATGTCTCCTGGATGCTGTGGAGTCCAGTGCCCATGAAGGAGCTGGCTGAGTTTACAACTTTCTGCAACATTTTCCGATCCTGTGCAGTGGCCTCTCCACACCAGGCAGTGATGCAACCAGTTAGAATGCTCTCCACAGTACATCTGTAGAAATTTGCAAGTGTCTTTAGTGACAGATCGATTCCCCTCAATCTCCGAATGAAATATAGCGAATGTTGTGCCTTCATTGTAACTGCATCAATATGTTGGGCCCAGGATAGTTCCTTAGAGATGTTGACAGGCAGGAAATGGAAACTGCTCACCCTTTTCACTTCCGATCCCATGATGAGGACTGATGTGTGTTCCCTCGACTTCCCCTTCCTGAATCCACAATCCATTCCTTTGTCTTCATGATGCTGATTGCAAGGTTGTTGCTGTGACACCACTCAACTTGCTGATCTATCTCATACCTGTACTCCTCCTCGTCACCGTCTGAAATTCCACCAACAATAGTTGTGTCATCGGCAAGTTTATAGATGAGCCTCGCCACACAGACGTGGGTGTAGAGAGAGTAGAGCAGTGGGCTGAGCACGCATCGTTGAGGTGTGCCAGTGTTGATTGTCAGCAAGGAGGAGATGTTATTTCTGATCCACACAGACTGGGGTCTCCTGGTGAGGATCCAGTTGCAGAAGGAGGTACAGAGGCCCAGGTTTTGGAGCTTGTTGATTACAATTGAGGGTCTGATTGTGTTGAACGCTGAGCTGTAATCAGCAGCCTGACTTGTGTATTGCTTTTATCCTGGTGATCGAAGGCCGAGTGTAAGCCAGTGAGAATTGTTGACAGATTGTGGCGATTGGCAAATTGCAGTGGGTCCCTGCACACAGACAGGAGGTGATTGACCATGACCAACCCCTCAAAGCACTTCATCACAGTAGTGAGCGACACTGGGCGATAGTCATTGAGGCAGGTCACCCTGGTATTTTTGGGCACTGATAGGCTTGTCGACATTTTTAAGTGTGTGTGTGTGTGTGTGTGTGTGTGTGTGTGTGTGCGTGCGTGCGCGCGTGTGTGTGTGTGTGTGTGTGTGTGTGTGTGTGTGTGTGTCTACAGGTATTCGCACGCTTGAGCAGAGAGACAGAGTATTTGAGGCTTTCCAGTTCAATTCAGGAATATTTCCAGTAATTGGTGTGCCTCGAAAGACGGGTCACAGTGTTGGGCTGACCATTCAGATCAGAACAAAATAATTTACCTGGCGGACTGAGCTCACAACCCGCTCTTGTGTTTCAGAGTTATTTACAAATTGAAATGTACAATTTAAAATGTGCAAAGTAAATTTATTATCAAAGTATAGGCACATCACCATGTATAATCCTGGGATTTGATTATATTGTAAATTCAGTGAACTCAAGAACCATTATAAGATGAGTGAAAGATCGCCCCCAACAGGACAAACAAAACTACCATGTGCAAAAGACAACAAAATTCAAATACAAGAGAAGTAAAACTAATAAATAACCCAGAAATAAACATCAAGAACATGAGATGAAGAGCTGTTGATTGTGTCCATTGGTTGTGGGAATATCAAAGTTTAAGGATCTGGTCTCAATTTAGAAAATTTTTTGGTTTAGCGAATTTTTCATTATCATGTCCCATTCTCCTTAATTATTTTTTTTTATCCCTTCCATAACTGACAAAGTCTTTAAGGATTGGGATGAACTAGGTGTTAAGTGTTTTTGGAACTTGTTTATCTCAGGATCTCTTGCATCATTTGACCAATTGTCAAATAAATTTGCACTCCCAAAATCACATTTTTACAGATACCTTCAAATTAGAAATTTTCTACGTTTCCAATTAGCTACTTTTCCTATAGGTCCTGATAAAAATTTACTGGACGATCTTTTAAATTTAAAACCTTTTGTTAATGGTTCTATTACCGGTATCTATAACTTGTTGATTAATTCTAGACAAGACTTTTTAGATAAAATAAAAAAAGCTTTTGAGGATGACCTAAATTGTCAGATTTCTGATGATAGATGGAATAAAATTCTTAAGTGGGTTAATAAATCATCTTTCTGTGCTCGTCATTCTCTTCTACAATTTAAAGTGGTTCATAGAGCTTAGATTTCTAAACAGAAGCTCTCCAGTTTTTACCCGAATGTTTCTGCACTTTGTAATAAATGCAACTCTGCTGATGCCTCTTTAATTCATATGTTTTGGTTTTGCCCTACAATTGAAAAGTTTTGGCGGGAAGTATTTCATACCTTCTCTCAACTTTTTAGGGTCCAATTTGACCCAAATCCCCTTACTGCCTTGTTTGGTATTATTGCAAATGAAGATATAACTTTAAATACTCCTAACCTACAGGTTTTAGTTTTTACCTCTCTTTTAGCAAGAAGAGTAATCCTGCTTTAATGGAAGGAGTCTGCCCCTCCTACACATCTTCAATGGCTACATGATATTATGTCGTATTTAAATTTAGAAAATATCCGCCGCTCAGTCTTAAATTCGAAACAATCTTTTTATGATATTTGGGGACCTTTCTTAAATTACTTTTCCAATTTATAAAGTTTAACATTGCACAGACTTTTATGTATATTTTTATCTTCTCTTCTTAAGTGAATACGTTTTTTTTCTAATTATCGATTGTCATTCATCAGCTTTTTTCTTTGTTAGTTGGTAGGGGGTTGACTTTTTTATATATATAAAAAAATTCTTTTATGATGTATGACCTATCTTTAAATGTTTGATTACAGAGTGGTATAACTTTATGTGTTATGCTATAACATTTTGATCAATTTTATTACAATATATGAATGTACACAAGTTATGTTGAGATATATCTATGTGTTGCACTCTAAATCTTTTTTTTCTTCTGAATAAAAATATTGTAAAAAGAAAGAAGGACCTGTTGGTTGAGTGTAATAACTGTTCCTGAACCTGGGGTTGAGGCTCCTGAGGCTCATGCACCTTCTTCCTGATTGCAGCATTGAGAAGAGAGCATGGCCTGTGTGGTGGGGGTCCTTGATGATGGATGCTGATTTCCTGCGACAGCACTCTGCAGAGATGTGCTCAGTTGTGAGGAGAGTTTTACCCGTGATGTGAAGGGCCATATCTACTATGATGTGCTGGGCCATACTACTGAGGACAGACAGTTCCTGCTTTCTTGTAATTGCACTTGTGTCCTGGGCTCGGGACAGATCCTCTGAAATGTTAACACTGTGGAATTTAAAGCTGCTGAACGTCTCCACCTTTGAGCCCCGATGAGGATTGCCTCATGGGTTCCTGTTTCCTCCTCCAAAGTCCATAACCAATTCACTGCTCTTGCTCTCATTGAATGAGAGGCTGCTCTTGGACCATAAGACCATGAGAGACAGAAGCAGAATTAGGCCATTTGGCCCATCAAAACTGCTCCGCCACTTCATCATGGTAAATCCATTTTTCCTCCCAGCCCCATTTTCCTGCCTTCGCCGCATATCCTTTCATGCCCTGACCGATCGAAAGTCCATCAACCTCTGCCATAGCAAAAGGAAAAGCAGCATCCGTCATCAGGGCAAGATGAGGTGAGGCACCTCCCACTCCATACCCATCCATTTCTGTCCATCCCCCCTCCCCGCTCTTGCCTACAAACCTCACTTTCACTCCTTACCATTCTCTTCTCTCTCGCTCCCTCCCCTCTCTCAACTCTCTCACACTCTCTCCCCACACTTCCCACTCTCTCCCAACTCTCTGCTTCACTCTTTCCTCCCCAGTATACCCCATTCTCCTACTCTTGAACCCTCTCTCCCCACGTTCTCTTTCTTTCAATCTCATCCCTCTCTTCCCTCCCTCTCCCCTTCCCTTTTCCCCTTTCTCCACCCCTCTCCAGTCTCCCCCACTCTCATCCTCACACCCTCACCCCCACTACACCCCCTCTCTCAGATCAATGATTCTGTGCTCTGTTTACACTTGTTTAATAGATTATTCGTATCACTTGTTTCTTCATCAATTCCTTCGCTCTTTGTTTTAGACAGGATTGTGTTTTTCATTATATATTGTACTTCTCACTTACTGTAATCCAACAAACAATCCCGCAGCATCCTCGGAAAGTTCCCACTCCCCACTGATCGAATCCTCTCATCTTGCTGATCTCGGTCCGACACGTCCACTCTTTATTATTTTCCATAGAGTTTGCCTGACCTGCTGAGTTCCTCCAGCATTTTGTGTGTGTTGTTCTCTGTTACACCAACTCCTCTCTGTCCCTTTCTTTTCCCATTTCCTGTACCTCTCTCCCTTCCTCCATTCTTACCCATCTCTCCCACGCGCTCTCACTCCCTCTGTCCCTCTCTCACCCCGACTGTTCATTGCAGTCTCTCTGTCTCCCCCTTCATCACACTCTCTCTTACTCACACGCACAAACCTCTCCCCTGTATTACTTTCGCAATCATTCCCACACTCTCCTCCGCTCCAGTCCTCTCCATCTCTCCCACCTCCACGCTGGTCCACTCCTTCCTTTCTCCCTCTCTCCTTCCCTCCCTCTCTATCACACCCCTGTTCCCGCTCTCCTGCTCTCCTTCTCTCGTTTGCTCAAATTTCACGTAAAATTGTTCTCCCTCTCTGCCTCCCCACCCTCTATCTTTGCTCCCGTTCTTACCCTCCATCTTCCTTCTTCCCTCGGTGCCTCTCTTCACCCTCTATCACTGCACCCACTCGCTCATCCCACTCTTACCCTCTTCAACCTACTTACCCACACTCTCCCATTCTCCCCCTATATTCTACCCTTTGTCTCTCCACATTTCTCTCCCTCACTCTTTCTCTCTTCACCACTGTCACATCTGTCCTTCGGCCAAGGAGAGAGGGAAAAGAGTTAGACGCAGATGGAGAGGGAGGAGTGAAACTGATCGAGTCAGCAATTGATTGTATCGGCATTGGCTTCGTTCAGTGACCCCAGCTCCATATCCTTCCCTCCATCCGTGCCTTCAAAGTACACAGAGAGAGAGAGTGAAAGAGGCAGAGAGAGAGAGAGAGGGAGAGAGGAAGAGAGGGAGAGAGACAGAGAGAGAGAGGAACAGAAAGAGAGAGAGACAGAGAGGGAGAGCAAGGGTCAGAGAGAGAGGGAGAGAGATAGACAGAAAGAGAGAGAGAGAGAGAGAGGGTGGGGAGAGAGTGAGACAGAGGGAGAGGGAGAGAGAGGAACAGAGTGAGAGAGAGACAGAGAGAGAGGGAGGGAGAACGAGAGGGAGAGATGGAGAGAGGGAAAGAGACAGAGAGGCAGTGTGAGAGAGGAACAGAGAGACAGACAGAGAGGGTGGGGAGAGAGTGAGACAGAGAGGGAGAGGGAGACAGACAGCGAAAGAGGGTGGGGAGAGAGTGAGGGAGAGGGACAGAGAGACAGAAAGAGAGCGAGAGGGAGAGATGGAGAGGGAAAGAGACAGAGAGAGGCAGAGAGGGTGGGGAGAGAGTGAGACAGGGAGAGAGAGGAACAGAGAGTGAGAGGGACAGACAGAGAGAGAGGGAAAGATGGAGAGACAGACAGGCAGAGAGAGAGGAACAGAGAGGGAGACAGAGAGAGGGTGGGGAGAGAGTGAGAGGGAGAGAGACAGAGACAGAAGGAGAGAGAGAGAAACAGAGTGAGAGAGACAGACAGAGGGAGAGATGGTGAGGGAAAGAGAGAGAGAGGGAGACAGACAGAGAAAGAGAGGGAGAGAGACAGAGAGAGAGGGTGGGGAGAGAGAGTGAGCGAGAGAGGGACAGAGAGAGAGAGACAGGGAGAGACAGACAGAGAGAAAGAGAGAGAGAGGTAGTGAGAGATTGAGAGAGAGTGAGAGGAGACAGACAGAGAGAGAGAAAGAGAGGGTGAGTGAGTGAGAGAGGCAGAGAGAGTGATGGAGAGAGCGTGAGAAAGAGGGAGAGAGGAAGAGAGAGCGGAACAGAGAGTGAGAGAGGAACAGGGAGTGAGAGAGACAGACAGAGTGGGAGAGCAAGAGAGAGAGAGTGAGAGAGACAGAGAAACAGGCAGAGAGAGAGGAACAGAGAGAGAGGGAAAGAGACAGAGAGAGAGAGAGAGAGAGGGAGAGACACAGGGAGAGCGAGATACATAGAGAGAGAGAAGGAGAGAGACGCAGAGAGAGAGAGGGTGGGGAGAGAGTGAGAGGGAGAGGGAGACAGAGAGAGAGGGAGAGACAGAGAGGGGGAGAGAGAGAAAGGGAGTGAGAGAGACACAGAGAGGGGGAAGAGAGGCAGAGAGGAACCGTGGGAGAGAGAGGCAGAGGGAGAGAGGAAGAGAGAGAGAAGGAGAGAGGGAAGAGAGAGGGAGACCGAGATACAGAGAGAAAGAGAGAGAGGGAGAGACAGAGAGGGTGCTGAGAGAGGGACAGGGAGAGGGAGAGAGACAGAGAGGGAGAGAGAGGGGGGGAGAGAGAAAGGGAGTGAGACAGAAAGAGTGAGAGAGACAGAGAGGGGGAGAGAGGCAGAGAGAGAGGAAAAGAGGGAGAGAGAGACAGAGGAAGAGAGAGGAGAGAGAGAGAGGAGCAGAGAGTGAGGGAGACAGAGAGAGAGAGGGACAGAGATTGAGAGAGAGAACAGGGAGTGAGAGAGAGAGAGAGAGGGGCGGAGAGAGGGAGAGAGACAGAGGGTGTTGGAGAGAGAGTGAGACAAAGAGAGAGGCAGAGAGAGAGAAGGAGAGAGGGAGAGAGACAGAGAGGGTGTTGGAGGAGAGAGTGAGACAGAGAAAGAGGCAGAGAGAGAGAAGGAGAGAGGGAGAGAGAGAGGGAGAGTGGGAGAGACAGAGAGAGAGGAACAGAATGAGAGAGAGAGGAACAGGGAGTGAGAGAGACAGAGAGTGGGAGAGCAAGAGAGAGAGAGTGAGAGAGACAGAGAAACAGGCAGAGAGCGAGGAACAGAGAGAGAGTGAGAGAGACAGAGAGAGTGGGAGAGCAAGAGAGAGAGAGACAGAGAGAGGAAGAGACACAGAGAGAGGGAGAGACACAGGGAGAGCGAGATACATAGAGAGAGAGAGAAGGAGAGATACAGGCAGAGAGAGAGAGGCTGGGGAGAGAGTGAGAGGGAGAGAGAGACAGAGAGAGAGGGAGAGACAGTGAGGGGGAGAGAGAGAGAAAGGGAGTGAGACAGAATGAGAGAGAGACAGAGAGAGGGGGAAGAGCGGCAGAGAGGAAACGTGGGAGAGAGGCAGAGGGAGAGAGGAAGAGAGAGAGAAGGAGAGAGGGAGAGCGAGATACAGAGAGAAAGAGAGAGAGGGAGAGACAGAGAGAGGCAGAGACAGAGAGGGTGGGGTGAGAGTGAGAGGGAGAGAGACAGAGAGGGAGAGAGGGGGAGAGAGAGAAAGGGAGTGAGACAGAGACAGAGAGAGGGGAGAGAGGCAGAGAGAGGAAAAAAGGGAGAGGAAAAGAGGGAGAGAGACAGATAGAGAGGAAGAGAGAGAAGGAGAGAGAGATGCAGAGAGTGAGAGGAACAGAGAGTGAGAGAGACAGAGAGAGGGACAGAGATTGAGAGAGAGAGGGAATGATAGAGAGAGAGGGGCGGAGAGAGGGAGAGAGACAGAAAGGGTGTTGGAGAGAGAGTGAGACAGAGAGAGAGGCAGAGAGAGAGAAGGAGAGAGGGAGAGAGAGAGGGTGAGTGGGAGAGACAGAGAGAGGGAGAGAGACAGAAAGAGAGGAACAGAATGAGAGAGAGAGAGGAACAGGGAGTGAGAGACAGAGAGAGTGGGAGAGCAAGAGAGAGAGTGAGAGAGACAGAGAAACAGGCAGAGAGCGAGGAACAGAGAGAGGGAGAGAGAGACAGAGAGGGAGAGCGAGATACACAGAGAGAGAAGGAGAGAGACAGAGAGACACGTAGAGAGAGAGAGGGTGGGGAGAGACTGAAAGGGAGAGGGAGAGGGCGAGACAGAGGGGGAGAGAGAGAGGATCAGGGAGTGAGTGAGAGACAGACAGAGAGGTGAGGGCAAGAGAGAGAGTGAGAAAGACAGAGGCAGGCAGAGAGAGGAACAGAGAAAGAGGGAGGGAGACAGAGAGAGAGGGTGGGGAGAGAGTGAGAGAGAGAGGAAGAGGGAGAGGGAGAGAGTGGGAGAGAGATGGAGAGAGACAGAGAGAGGGGAGAGCGAGATACAGAGAGAGAGAAGGAGAGACAGGCAGAGAGAGAGGGTGGGGAGAGTGAGAGAGAGACAGAGACAGAGAAAGAGGGAGACAGAGAGAGGGAGAGTGGGGGAGAGAGTGAGAAACAGAAAGGGAGAGAGAGGGGGAGAGGGTGAGAGGAACAGAGAGTGAGAGAGAGACAGAGACAGAGAGAAAGAGAGTGAGACAGAGAGAGAAAGAGAGAGAGGGGGGCGGAGACAGAGAGAGAGGGAGGGAGAGAGACAGCAAGAGAGAGAGAGGGTGGGGAGAGAGTGAGAGAGGAACAGTGGGAGAGAGAGACAGAGAGAGAGAAACAGAGAGAGAGGGAGAGAGAGGAACAGAGTGAGAGAGAGAGAGACAGAGGGAGAGATGGAGAGAGAGGGAGAGCGAGATACAGAGAGAGAAAAGGAGAGACAGGCAGAGAGAGAGGGTGTGGCGAGTGAGAGACAGAGAGAGTGAGTGAGTGAGTGAGTGAGAGAGAGGCAGAGAGAGTGATGGAGAGAGCGTGAGAGAGAGGGAGTGAGGAAGAGAGAGAGTGAGAGAGAGAGGGAAAGAGACAGAGAGAGAGAGGGTGGGGAGAGAGTGAGAGGGAGAGAGAGACAGAGGAAGAGGGAGAGACAGAGAGGGGGAGAGAGAGAAAGGGAGTGAGACAGAAAGAGAGTGAGAGAGACACAGAGAGGGGGAAGAGAGGCAGAGAGGAAACGTGGGAGAGAGAGGCAGAGGGAGAGAGGAAGAGAGAGAGAAGGAGAGAGGGAGAGGGAGAGCGAGATACAGAGAGAAAGAGAGAGGGAGAGACAGAGAGACAGCAGAGACAGAGAGGGTGGTGAGAGAGTGAGAGGGAGAGGGAGAGAGACAGAGAGGGAGAGAGAGAGGGAGAGAGAGGGGGAGAGAGAGAAAGGGAGTGAGACAGAAAGAGTGAGAGAGACAGAGAGAGGGGGAGAGAGGCAGAGAGAGAGGAAAAGGGAGAGAAAGACAGAGAGGAAGAGAGAGTAGGAGAGAGAGAGGAGCAGAGAGTGAGGGAGACAGAGAGAGAGGGACAGAGATTGAGAGAGAGGAACAGGGAGTGAGAGAGAGAGAGAGGGGCGGAGAGAGGGAGAGAGAGGGTTTTGGAGAGAGAGTGAGACAGAGAGAGAGGCAGAGAGAGAGAAGGAGAGAGGAGAGTGGGAGAGACAGAGAGAGGAATAGAATGAGAGAGAGAGGAACAGGGAGTGAGAGAGACAGAGAGAGTGGGGAGAGCAAGAGAGAGAGAGTGAGAGAGACAGAGAAACAGGCAGAGAGCGAGGAACAGAGAGAGGGAGAGAGACAGAGAGAGAGGGAGAGCGAGATACATAGAGAGAGAGAGAGAAGGAGAGAGACAGGCAGAGAGAGAGTGGGTGGGGAGAGAGTGAGAGGGAGAGGAGAGAGAGACAGAGAGAGAGAGGGGGAGAGACAGAGAGGAGGAGAGAGAGAGAAAGGGAGTGAGACAGAATGAGAGAGAGACAGAGAGAGGGGGAAGAGAGGCAGAGAGGAAACGTGGGATAGAGAGGCAGAGGGAGAGAGGAAGAGAGAGAGAAGGAGAGAGGGAGAGCGAGATACAGAGAGAAAGAGAGAGAGGGAGAGACAGAGAGACAGGCAGAGACAGAGAGGGTGGGGTGAGAGGGAGAGGGAGAGAGAGGGGGAGAGAGAAAGGGAGTGAGACAGAGAGTGAGAGAGAGACAGAGACAGGAGAGAGGCAGAGAGAGAGGAAAAGAGGGAGAGAGAGTCAGAGAGGAAGAGAGAGAAGGAGAGAGAGAGGGAGATACAGAGAGAGAGAGGAACAGAGAGTGAGAGAGACAGAGAGAGGGACAGAGATTGAGAGAGAGAGGGAATGATAGAGAGAGAGAGGGGCGGAGAGAGGGAGAGACAGAAAGGTTAGAGAGAGAGTGAGACAGAGAGAGAGGCAGAGAGAGAGAAGGAGAGGGAGAGAGAGGGAGAGTGGGAGAGACAGAGGGAGAGAGACACAGAGAGAGGAACAGAATGAGAGAGAGAGAGGAACAGGGAGAGAGAGAGACAGAGAGAGTGGGAGAGCAAGAGAGAGAGAGAGACGAGAAACAGGCAGAGAGCGAGGAACAGAGAGAGAGAGACAGAGAGACACGTAGAGAGAGAGAGGGTGGAGAGAGACTGAAAGGGAGAGGGAGAGGGAGAGACAGAGGGGGAGAGAGAGAAAAAGGGAGAGAGACAGAAAGAGAGAGTGGGGAGAGAGTGAGAGAGATGAACAGACAGTGAGAGAGACTGAGAGAGAGAGGGACAGAGAGTGAGAGAGAGAGGATCAGGGAGTGAGTGAGAGACAGACAGAGAGGGAGGGCAAGAGAGAGAGTGAGAAAGACAAAAGAGGCAGGCAGAGAGAGGAACAGAGAGAGAGGGAGGGAGAGAGTGAGAGAGGAAGAGGGAGAGGTAGAGAGTGGGAGAGAGACAGAGGGAGAGAGATGGAGAGAGAGGGAGAGAGACAGAGAGAGGGAGAGCGAGATACAGAGAGAGAGAAGGAGAGACAGGCAGAGAGAGAGGGTGGGGAGAGTGAGAGAGAGGGACAGAGACAGAGAAAGAGAGCGAGACAGAGAGAGGGAGAGTGGGGAGAGAGTGAGAAATAGAAAGAGAGAGGGGGAGAGGGAGTGAGAGGAACAGAGAGTGAGAGAGAGACAGAGACAGAGAGAAAGAGAGTGAGACAGAGAGAGAAAGAGAGAGGGGGGGCTGAGACAGAGAGAGAGAGAGGGTGGGGAGAGAGGGAGAGGGAGGGAGAGAGACAGCAAGAGAGAGAGAGAGAGGGTGGGGAGAGAGTGAGAGAGGAACAGTGGGAGAGAGAGACAGAGAGAGAAACAGAGAGAGAGGGGAACA